>NW_027494384.1:0-279492 GCF_021521415.1 Bidens hawaiensis
TATCCATGTCGATCCCAGTAAGGTAGAGGCCATCAAAAACTGGGAAGCACCTAAGACTCCGACTGAGGTGCGACAATTCCTAGGACTGGCCGGCTACTACCGGCGTTTCATCGAGGGATTTTCAAAGATTGCTCAACCCCTCACCGCTTTGACTCACAAGGGCACTAAGTACAATTGGGGTGACGCGCAAGAATCCGCTTTTTCAACTGTTGCTCAACCCCCTCACCCGCTTTGACTCACAAGGGCACTAAGTACAATTGGGGTGACGCGCAAGAATCCGCTTTTCAACTGTTGAAAACCAAGCTTTGTAGCGCCCCTATTCTAGCCCTCCCCGAGGGAACGGAAAATTTTGAGGTACACTGTGACGCATCTATACAAGGTCTCGGTTGTGTGCTGATGCAACTCGAGAAAGTTATAGCTTAACGCCTCTCGACAACTACGGGTTCACGAGAAGAACTACACGACCCACGATTTGGAATTCGGAGCTGTGGTGTTTGCCCTTAAGATATGGAGGCATTACTTGTACGGTACCAAGTTTACCATTTACACCGACCACAAGAGTCTCCAACATATCTACGATCAGAAGAAGCTGAACATGCGACAGCGTCGTTGGGTCGAGCTGCTCAAAGATTATGATTGGGCCATCAAGTACCACCCTGGCAAGGCCAATGTGGTGGCCGACGCCCTCAGCAGAAAATAAACAGATAAACCCAGACGGGTGAGAGCATTGCAACTCACGATTCATGCCAGCTTACCCGATCAGATTCGCGATGCGCAACTTGAAGCTTTGAAAGATGATAATCTTCCATCGGAACTCATGCGGGGCATGAACAAACAACTTGAAACCAGATCTGACGGGGTTCGATATTTTGAGAACCGGATTTGGGTTCCACGATACGGAGAGTTGAGAACTCTAGTGATGGACGAAGCTCACAAGTCCCGATATTCTATCCACCCTGGCTCAGATAAAATGTATCATGATTTAAAGGCACTTTACTGGTGGCCGAACATGAAAGCCGACATTGCCACCTACGTGAGCAAATGCTTGACTTGTGCCAGAGTCAAGATAGAATACCAGAAACCATCTGGTCTACTGCAACAACCGAACTCCCAATGTGGAAATGGGAACACATCTCAATGGATTTTATTACGGGTTTACCTAAGACACCGACGGGATGCGATACCATCTGGGTGATCGTTGACCGGTTGACTAAATCGGCACACTTCCTAGCGATTAAAGAAACAGACAAAATGGAAAGACTGACTCGTGTTTACATGAAGGAAGTAGTGTCGAGACACAGAGTGCCTGTCTCGATCATTTCCGATCGAGATTCTCGTTTCACTTCGCATTTTGGAAGTCGCTGCAAAGCGCACTAGGCACCCGTCTCGATATGAGTACAGCATACCATCCTCAGACGGATGGGCAAAGTGAACGGACTATTCAGACCCTGGAGGATATGTTGTGTGCATGCGTTTTGGATTTCGGAAAAAGTTGGGAACCCCACTTACCCTTGGTAGAGTTTTCGTACAATAACAGCTACCACGCAAGTATTAAGGCAGCGCCGTTTGAAGCGCTGTACGGACGGAAGTGTCGATCACCACTCTGCTGGGCAGAGGTGGGTGACAGCCAAATCACTGGTCCAGAACTGGTACTCGAAACTTCGGAAAAGATTGTTCAAATCCGAAATCGCATGGCAGCAGCACGAGACCGCCAAAAGAGTTACGCAGACACGTGCCGAAAACCTCTCGAATTTCAAGTGAACGATCGGGTGTTACTCAAAGTCTCACCATGGAAAGGTGTGGTTCGCTTTGGGAAGCGAAACAAACTCAACCCACGGTATGTTGGTCCGTACCGGATAACTGAGCGCATTGGTCCGGTGGCGTACCGACTGGACCTACCAACAGAACTCAGTGGCGTACACAATGTATTCCACGTGTCAAATTTGAAGAAATGCCTGTCTGATGAAACCCAAGTAGTCCCTTTGGATGAACTGCAAGTTGATGAACAGTTACGTTTCATTGAGGAACCAGTCGAGGTTTTGGATTGGGAAACCAAAACGCTCAAGCACAGCAAAATTCCAATCGTTAAGGTTCGATGGAACTCGAGACGTGGACCGGAGTTCACGTGGGAACGCGAGGATCAAATGATGAAAAAGTATCCTCACCTTTTTGAAGGGCTAACCAAACATAGAAAACCGCGAAACTCGGCAAACCGTCAGACATCACCGGAGGTATGAATTAAATTTTGGGACGAAATTTCTTTCTACTTGGGGATGATATGACAGACTGAAATTTTTTTTTTACTCTTTCAGACTCTCATCACGACTTCACTCAAATTTTCGGGACGAAAATTCTTTAACATGGGAATGATGTGACAATCGTCAATTTCAGGTTAACTCCGTTAACTCAACTCCGTCAATTCAAACTTAAGATCACTAAATCTATAACGCACACTTCATTACATTTAAACTAGGGTTTAAATGACGCTTAACACTTACTACATGTGTAGTCTTTCGGGATTTGCACCGAAACGCAAGCGAGTTGACGCAAACGATTGATAAATAAACGAAAAACGTCAAAACAGTAATTATGTGATAATTATGTGTTAGACTTATGTGTTATGTGATAACATGGTTATAAACGTTAACTCAAGATGAAAACAAGTTAGTTAGGCTAGAAAAGTAATACTTAGAAGTGAAGGGACTTGAGTGTAACTTGTGTGTTTATAAATAGATCCTTAACCTTAACCCTAACTATTATTCTTCTTTCCCACAAAGTTCCGATCGCAAACCCTCCCTACCTTCTCCTTGGCTGCCGTCCACTTTGCACACACATACATCAAGAAATCAAGCTTGTGATTGAAGAACTAGGTGCTAGGAAGGTATAATTGATCATCCTTTACATTCTTGTTGCTTGATTTTGATGTTTAATGGGTTAATTGAAAACCCTAGATGAGCCGATTTCATGTATGTATGAAGTTAACATGAGTGTTGTTGATTGATGATGATTTGATAGCTAGATTGAATCTTGTTGCATGTTGATTGTTGTGTCTTTGATTTGAGTTCAAACACAAACCCTAATCAAGTATGTAATATGTAATTGATGTGCATGGATGGTGTTTATGGAGTCTAGAGGGTCATATGAATGCATGTTAGTTCATAGGTTGTTAATATATTGAGTTTGGATGCAAACAGTTTCTGGACAGAATGTGTATATGATGTTTAAGTGACTGTAACGAAGTGTAAACGTGAAAATTGGTTGAGATTATTGGTACTGCAGTAAACTAGGTTGAGTCTAGTTTCTATAAAGTATAAATTTGTAATTTTTGGACAAGTAGAAGTTAACTTTTATGATTTTACAAAAACGTTGTGCAAAGCTGAGCTGTTAGACCTGCTGTTAGGTTATGTTGTAAATGTTATATCTCATGAACTACGAGACCAATTGGGTTGGTTCCACTTCTGGAAGTTGACTCATTGAGTTAGGAACCAAACCCAAGTGGTCTTGCATTTATTGGATTTTTCGTTTAACGGGAATTGCAAATAACATTCTGTTGTGCATGAATCTGACTGTTATGAGTTTGCTGTAATGATTTGATGATTGTGAGAAAACTATGAGGAATAAAAATGTAATAAAATATGTTCTGGAAACCTAAGAAATATGTGCTTCTGTGATGATTTTTGGTAAATTAATTGAGATGCTATGATCGGTGAAATAGTACAATCTTTCTAGTAGGATTTCTGTCTCGGTGAAACTAGCTGCTGAGTTTTGTGAAAATGCATGAAATATGATACTTGCTAATTTATTATCGTGTTATGACCAAATTGCCCTTGAGGGGAATGATTGCAAGATAATTGTCGTGTTTTGACTAAAATTCCCTTGCCGGGAATAACTGCTAATTGATTGTCATAATTTGACCAAAATGCCCTTATGGGGAATAATGGCTAGTTAATTGTTATTTGTTGACCAAAATGCCCTTACGGGGAAAAATTGCTAGTAATGTACGTTATGAATACATGACACGTATATGATTGCTTACACATGTGATGTGTCACAAAAACACTTGTTAAAGTCACACACAAACGAAACACGAAACATGTTATGTGCATAGGTATTACGTACCGGGTCTAGAGACTCGATAATATTCCGACACTTAGAAAAATCTCTTTGTTGTTTTAGAACGTTAGAGAGAGTTTTTCGGTGACGCGCATCTTGGTGATTTATTTTGGGAAATTCTTCGCAAACAGTGAGTTTCACTTTCCCCTCTTTAAACTGTTTTCAAACGCTTTTCACTTGGGGGAGATAACATACTCCACAACGAATTTAAGATTTTGTTATAAATTATATATCAGTTGTAAAGGCTAAGTGGCAAACGAAATATTTGAAGTCCTACACATCGAACCGGTTAATATTTAGAATAGCGAGTCACTGTTGAGTAGTACTACTGGGTTTGACAAACCCCACCCAACGCTAAACTCGACTGGAGGTCGAGCGGGTGTAATTTTGGCTAACACGTACCATGGTCTGGAGGACCTGGTGACAAGGCACTTACTAAACGAGTCAGCTTCGGTGTCGAACACTTAGTAATACTTGTTGTATAGACTAGCTACCTATCGATATATAATTTGACATAACACTATCTGGTAACGCAAAACGCCGTAACGTGGTTACGCAAAACGCTTAACGCAAAACGCCGTAACGTGGTTACGCAAAACGCTTAACGTAAAACGCTGAACGCAAACGCTAAACGATTTATTTTATATAACTTGTGAACTCACCAACCTTGTGTTGACACTTTTAGTATGTTATTCTCAGGTAGCCGAGGCGGGCGCGCGGTTTAGGAACATGCATTGATTGAAAACGCTTTTGTCCAGCAAACTTATTTTTAACGATTATCTTTGGTTTTAAGTCGTCCTGCGTGACGCAACTTTTGATTAAAGGTTTTTACGCTTCCGCATTTAATTACTCGTAAACGTTTTCATGGTTTTGAAACTTTATTTTATGGTTTGATTATAACTGATGATTCCGATCCTGCCAGTTCACACCCTCTGACGGTAAAACTCCGTTAGTGGATTTTGAGGGTGTGACATCCGTAACAAAGAAGAGGACAAGAAGGTTACAACGACAAAAACTCTAGGAAGAGCGAGTGGAGGAAGCAATCGATTTAAAGGCAATGGTGCAAGTCAAAACCGATTCAATTTCAACGTCACACAATGCAAGACTTGTAGGAGGTATCACAAGGGACGATGTAATTTCGCTCCGCCTCCTAAAATTTGTGAATCTTGCAATCGCACGGGTCATGATGCTGCTGACTACTGGAAGAAAAAGATGACGTGCTATAACTGTAAAGAGATGGGCAATCTGAGTTTCAAGTGCCCAAAGAACAAACCCGCTGCTGGTGGTGTGGGTGGAAGTGGCAAGGATAAGAAGGGAAACGCTCGAGTCTTCGTACTTGACACAAATAAGGCCACTGACATGCCGGAAACCATTACCGGTACGTTTCTAGTCAACGACACCTATGCTAGAGTTTTATTTGATTCGGGTGCAAATTTGAGTTTTATAGATTATAGTTTCTGTAGTCTATTAAATGAACCACTAACAAAATTAGATAAAACTCTAAGCGTCGAGACTGCTACTGGCGAAATCGTTAAGATCTCTGAAGCCCTTGAAAACGGAAAAATACTTCTAGCTGGTTGTATTCTGCCTATTTGTTTGTTACCCATGAGTCTGGCTGGTTTTGATATTGTACTTGGTATGGATTGGTTATCCAATAACCATGCCTGTATCATCTACAATAGTAAAACCGTTGAACTCCAAGCCCCCGGTAAACGAACGATTCGAATTGAAGGGGACAAAGACGCTGGCCAAGTTTGCATAATTTCTATGATTAGGGCTAACAAATGTTTAAATCAATGATGCCTCGCATTCATGGCCTACGTCACTGAAAAGTCCAAGCCAAAAGAAATCAATGACGTTCCTATCGTTTCTGACTTTTCTGATGTCTTTCCTGATGAACTTACCGGAATCCCTCCTGATCGTGAAGTAGAGTTTAGGATCGATCTTGTTCCCGGTACTGCTCCAATCGCCAAAGCTCCGTATCGCTTAGCACCAACCGAGATGAAGGAGTTAAAGAAACAACTCGACGAGCTTCTTGAGAAAGGCTTCATTCGACCGAGTTCGTCACCTTGGGGAGCGCCAATTCTATTCGTTAAGAAGAAGGACAGATCCATACGTATGTGTATAGATTATTGTGCGTTAAACAAAGTCACAATCAAAAACCGATATCCACTCCCTCGTATCGATGATCTTTTCGACCAACTTCTAGATGCTAGCTTCTTTTCAAAATCGATCTTCGTTCCGGCTATCACCAACTCAAAGTCCAATCTGAAGATATTCCAAAGACTGCGTTTCGAATAAGGTACGACCATTATGAGTTCACCATTATGCCATTTGGACTTACTAATGCGCCGGCTGCGTTCATGGACATGATGAACTGTATTTGCAAGCCGTACTTGGATAAATTTGTTATTATATTCATCGACGACATACTTATTTATTCTAAGTCAAAGGCTTATCATGAAGTCCATCTTCGAACATTGCTTGAAATTCTTAGAACCGAGAAGTTGTACGCGAAGTTCTCGAAATGCGAGTTCTGGTTGCACGAGGTGCAATTTCTTGGTCACATCATCAACGTTAACGGTATTCAAGTGGACCCCGTTAAGATTGAAGCTATCTCTAAGTGGTAGGTCCCAAAGTCGCCAACCGAGATTCAAAGTTTCTTAGGTTTGGCCGGCTATTACCATAGGTTCATCGAAAACTTTTCTCGTATTGCCGTTCCCCTAACTTCCTTAACTCGTAAGAACATCAAGTATGAATGGGGAACGAAGCAACAAGAGGCGTTAGATATACTTAAACAAAAGCTCACCCAAGCACCTATACTGGCCTTGCCAAAAGGTATCGAGGATTTTGTTGTTTTTACTGATGCGTCCCATTCTGGTTTGGGATGCGTACTAATGCAACGTAAGAAAGTAATCGCCTACGCCTCTCGTCAACTCAAAGTACACGAAAAGAACTATACAACTCACGATCTAGAGTTAGGCGCTATAATCTTTGCACTTAAGATATGGAGGCACTATCTCTATGGTGTAAGATTTACCGTGTACACCGATCACAAAAGCCTAAAACACATCTTTGACCAAAAAGAGCTTAATATTCGCCAACGACGTTGGATGGAAACTCTAAACGATTATGATTGCGAAATTGTTTATCATGAAGGTAAAGCCAACGTTGTGGCTGACGCCTTAAGTCGTAAGGAGCACGAGAAGCCAAAAAGAGTCCGAGCGTTAAGGCTAGAACTTCAAATTGATCTCATCGAACAAATCAAATTGGCCCAAACGCAAGCAATTAATGAAAATCAAATCTCCGATGAAAAATGTAACGGCACCATCGACTCCCTAGTTAAAGGTGACGATGGTATCCTTAGACTCGGTAATAGGATTTGGGTACCAATCATTGGAGGCTTGCGTGAGAAAATCTTGAACGAAGCTCACAAATCTAAGTATATGATGCATCCCAGAAGTGGTAAAATGTACCATAATCTCAAAGCAAATTATTGGTGGAATGGAATGAAAAGGGATGTCGCTTCGCATGTTGCGAAATGTTTAACTTGTTTACAAGTCAAGGCTGAACATCAAAAGCCTTCGGGATTGCTTCAGCAACCCAAACTTCCCGTGTGGAAGTGGGAGTTAATAACTATGGATTTCATTACCAAAATCCCGAAGACGACTCGACAACACAATGCTATTTGGGTGATTGTGGATCGATTAACAAAATCCGCACACTTCATACCCATCAATGAGTCGTATTCAATGGATAGATTAGCGCGAATTTATGTGAACAACATCGTTGCGTTTCATGGAGTACCGCTGTCTATCATTTCTGATTGAGACAGTCGTTTTACATCTCATTTCTGGAAAAGCTTCCAACAAGCTCTTGGTACAAAACTAAACCTTAGCACCACCTATCATCCGCAAACCGATGGGCAAAGTGAAATGACTATTCAAACGTTAGAAGACATGTTTCGGGCTTGTGTGATCGACTTAGGTGGAAGTTGGATGACCACTTACCCATAATGGAATTTTCGTACAATAATAGCTATCACACAAGTATTCAAGCCGCACCATTTAAGGCGTTATATGGTCGTAAATGTAGAACGCCCGTGTGTTGGTCTGAAACCGGAGATAATAAATTATATGGACCTGAGATAGTCCAAGAAACCACCGACAAGATTCTCCAAATTCGTGAACGACTTAAGACGACACGTGATCGCCAAAAGAGTTACGCTAATGTCCGTCGTAAGCTGTTAGAGTTTAATGTTGGTGACAAGGTTCTATTGAAAGTCTCGCCTTGGAAAGGCATTGTTAGCTTCGGTAAGAAAGGAAAATTGAGTCCTCGATTCGTTGAACCTTTTGAGGTACTCGAACGAATTGGCACTGTTGCATACCGTTTGCGATTGCCTGAGGAAATGCAAGGGATACACGATGTATTCCATGTTTCAAATCTTCGAAAATGTATAGCCGACGAATCTTTAGCTATGCCATTAAAAGACGTTGAAATTAATGAAAACTTAAAATTTGTAGAACGTACAATTCAAATTGAAGATTCGAAAACAAAGAAATTAAAAAGAAGAACGTTAAAAATTGTGAAAGTAAAATGGGACTCGCGGAGAGGGCACGAATATACATGGGAACTCGAATTGGAAATGAGAAAGAAATAACCCCACTTGTTCTTGTAAAGCAATCTCGAGGACGAGATTTATTTCAAGGTGGGGAGGATGTAACATCGTGAAAAATTTCGAGTTCAAAATGTCAATTTTCTAAAGTCAAGGGACTAATTCTGTCAAATTCCAAACTCCAGGGTTTAAATTGTAAAATCTGTTTTCTTGACCCATCGCGGATGTCTGACACGTTGTGACATGTGTGCCACGTGGCACACGGTGGCACTGATTGCTGCCACGTGTCACCACATGTAAACACTGCCGCCACGTGTCTCCTCGTGGCACAACGTCTGCCACGTGTCGCCACGTGGCAGACCTACTGTCTGACTCACCAAGGCTACGTCGCGGTACGCGACAGGTGCCTTGAAGGCGGTCGCGTACCGCGATGGGACCCGAAATTTTGTCTATAAATAGCAAGGTCCGGGATCTCATTTGATGCACATCAAAATCAGTTCTCAACTCTCTCTCTAACATCTATCTAAATCCCGACAATCGTATACTCGATCCACCTCGATAAACGTGACATATTTCCTCGATTTGCGTGTCCTAATCCTTCATTTGTGTACCGACGTTTCCTCGAAATACGTGTCACCCTCCACCCTCATTTGACAAAGATGGTGTTTGTTCTCGAAGTACGTACCGTTGATTTTTGAAGATTGGTATTACCGTTGGAGGTGTACTAAAGTTGAACGAGAAGTGCTGCTCGAGTTCCTAGGGTTTCCAATACGCCAATAAGGTTAGGCGTAACGACAAATAAATATAATATAATATTATATTAAAGATTTAAGCCTTCAGTCGAGGTTATACTCGATACCTCGATAAAAGAAAAATAAACATAACAAAGAAAAGAATAAAAGAATGAATTATGAATATGTATATATGTGTTTAAGTATTTATGTATATTCTTTGTTATGAAATTATTATTTAAGCAATAATGAGTTTTCTTAAATAATAAAAGAAAATGATTACATTTCTTGGAGAAGAAGAAACGTTGGGTTATTATATAAACTAAAGGTTTATTATTACTTTTAAACTAAAGGTATTCAAGTAAAAGAAAATGAACTAAAGGTTCATCGAGGTTGAGTTATAAAATAAGACTAAAGGTCTTAAGCCGGATTGTATATCCGACTAACAAATGGTTATACTCGTACTATAGGTGCGAGATAGCAAGGGAAAGACCCTCGGACGGTGTTGAAGCCGATCCCAAAGCGATAAGGTGAATAGCCCCCAAACTTTTCTAAACTTGTTTTCAAATGAGTCAAACATGTTATATGAAAATTGTTTACAAGGGACTATGTGTTCCTAAAACCATTATAAATAAGGGTATAAACCTAGCCCTCAGGCTGTGGTATACGTGTGTCTGGATCCTTACATAGGTGGTACGACGCGGTGGGCACACCGCACCACCCTTGGTCGTAGGATGCTCTCCTGCAGGGAGTACGACCGTTGTGTATATTTACGAGTACTTAACTAAGTCGAACGATGCGGTGTTTGCTGAGGTGACCTAGAGTAGAGGCTCGAGTTTATGATGTGTTGTTTGACTTTGTTATTCCTAAGCCACGTTGGGCCGAGGCAGGCGTAGTCTCGAGGGGTAATAAAGTAAAAGAAAATATTTTGCGTCAGCGTGTTCACCAGCATTCGTTGCTGACGTATTTTCTATATTTTTGCAGGTGAACAAGATTAGCGCTTGGATGTGTCAAAGTACTATATTTAAATCTGATTGTTCGGATCTTTTGTTAAAACTTTATTATATGGAGGAGGTTTTGTAATGTAAAACAAGTAACCTTTTGAACTAGTTCGGGAATCTTTTATTATCCCGACTTTTGTATTGTAAATATTTACAACTTAAATCCACAAGTTTTACAAGTCTTCCGCTAATTGAATGCAACTCTGATTTATTTACACTTGTGGTACCAACTATTGATCATACTCCTAGGCCTTAGATGGGGGGTGTGACAGTTACGCATGTCCCTCTATCATCATGATAATCAATATCATTCTCATTTTGCTGCAATGGTTCTTGAAATGTTTGGAATTGCCTCGGACCGCCATTGTTACTCGAACCCCCATTGTTATAATTACTTTGCAGATTTCGTATGAGTGGCAAAAGTTCATTCAACTGGCGAGTGTTTTCAGCCAATTGATTCATATTTTGAGCTAATTGACTTGTATTTTGCTCCACTAGTGCTTTCAAATCGAATAAATAGGATTCATGAGACATTAGTGTTCTCTCAATTTCCTGGATCTTGGTTGAATCAGCGCTTTGAGTATTTTTCATACTGATAACAAAAGTGAATCAATTTTTGGTGATTAATTCGAAGAACTGGATGAAATCGGACATGAAACAGACCGAACAATTGGTCAATTTCAAAGTGTTGTAAAAAATTTGGGAAGAAATTGGTCGACAATGATCAATTTCGAAGAATTGAATGGAAAAGAAAACAGAATATTCCGGCAAATGGCCGGAAACTGAACAGAATTTGAATGGAATATGAACAACCGGTCACTGGAGCGTGTTTCCGAGAGAAACGAACCGCTCTGATACCACTGATAGCTAACATAATTTAGAAAGAAGAACATAAAGAAGATTCGTCAACTATTAGCCACTTTATTCCCTTATACGAGTTTGTACTTATACATGTATCTACCAACTATCAAACTACTTATTACTAATATGACACAAACAGTCCTTTCACTAACAACTATTACAAAAGTAGCCCAAGTTATAGAATCAATACTTGACACATAAAGTCCCTGTAGTTTCGCTTGTAACAATTTTTGATTTCTATATAATTGATTTCTGTTTAATACATTTTTCGATTGTTTGATTCAATCTGTTCAGTTTAGTCAATTTTGATTATTTAGGGCCGGGCTTAGTGGGGCTGTCATAGTTTTGAAGAAATTGGTTAAAGATTAGTTTATTATAAATGGAATTCTTAATTAAAATAGTTTCTTATGTGAATTTAAGGAGGTTTGGATGCATATTGAGTTTGATTTTTCTGTTTTATTATATGGGCTATGGGTGAGCAATAACCGAACCACTAGCTGAAACTGAACCAAAAATAACCATTGGATTAAGTAGAGGAATGTTGAGTTAGGATCTGGTACAAAAAACATATACATTAAGCTTAGTTTGTTAGTTTATTGTTTGTGCTAATAGTATTCTCATTACTTTTTGGTGTTGCTATGATATGGTGTGTGTTGGTTTAGGATACTTTTCTTCGGCAACAAGATGATGGAAATGCTGCA
Organism: Bidens hawaiensis; assembly: GCF_021521415.1. Lineage (NCBI taxonomy): Eukaryota > Viridiplantae > Streptophyta > Magnoliopsida > Asterales > Asteraceae > Bidens > Bidens hawaiensis. Next base: position 12,023 of record NW_027494384.1, read on the forward strand.
TGGGTAGGATCATGTGTACGGGTTCTTTTTCTTCATCAAAAGAGTTATTTTTTCCCTTGCTATATCTTTGCTGCCCCACTATGTACATTGGTGTTTGAGGGCCCGACATGAACTCCGTAAAAGCGTCTCAAGGTTTGCCCAAATTCTAACATTTAATGTTTATTATATCTAACGGGCCAACTAAAAACTCGCTTATATACGAGTATGTAGTATGTATATGTATATATGTGTGTGTATGTTGTTTAAATATATATAATTATGTCAAGTGTAAATAATATATATATATATATATATATATATATATATATATAAGCGGACCAAACCTTTAAAGGTCGGAAGTCATACATGTAAACCAGGCCGTTTATAAAGGGCCAGTTCCGAGTCTACACAGATACGGGGCATTATATCACACTTTGAAGGATTTCGTCGAGTATGCCCAGAACCGGACCGAAACTGTTTGATAAAAACAATAGAAGCCCTGATCTGTTTAAGTTAAAATACATGGGTAGGGTTCATGAGTTTCACGGGATGGTTTAACGCGTCAAACCCATTTCATGCATACTCTTCCATAGTTACCTTTGCATATGTTTTTAAGCCTCATTTCATTAATGCAACTTTTGCAGGTAAGGCAAGGTAAATTGTTTTTTAATACACTACGCCATTTATCAATATTTTGGCTTTTAGTTTTCATAAATTATATGTTCGATTATGTGGACATACTCCTTAGCTTGAACCCTAAATGCACAAAATACTAAAATTACAAAACTGAATGCCAACACATTATTTTATTCTTTTGTTTTTATCTTTTCTTAATTCTTTGTTTTTATTATAAAGTTGTGTTTTGTCCTAGGATTCTTCTGGTGAAGTTTGATGACGATACTGTGAATGGGATTTCTGATAGACGGTAGTACGGAACACCCTTATTCTTTGAACAAAATGTGTCTAAAATATGTGTGAGTAGACAAACTTTTGTTATGATGTTTATATCAGTAAATTATTATGATTCATATTCATATAATAATTATAGCTAGACTTTAATATATATACTTATATGAGCATTGATGATTTGAATACACCTAAGCTCGCACTTAGAATTATCACCATTGCAGACCATATTGGAGGGTATGCAAAATTCGGTGGCTAGAATGGTAATTTTGTTTTTAGAAGTGTGGATTCATGACACGGTACAACACGAACAAAAGACGGCATACTCAGCCAGCTGGTATGGCGTGAACTATTCACTGTTAAGGGTGTTAAAGAAGCTTGTGAACTTGGTGGTGCACAATGGCCGAATCATTTGATGGAATATTGTTTGCAAGTGTATTTGGGTGACTGTAATGTAACAAATGGCAATGTTTCTTAATGTAACAAATGGCAATGTTTCTTGATGATTTGTAAACATCTATTTCAATTATTTTTTAATTTTATTATTGGCATTATAATTTTTATTACTATTATAACTATAAACTGTCGTCATTCTATTATTGTTAGTCTCATCACTACGATTACTATTATACTTATTAATATAAGTATGGCAATTGTTATTATTCTGATTATTAGTGGTGGTGGTGTCGGCGATGGATTTTGTCATTATAACACTAAAGTTCTCGTTCATCGGACATAAAACTAATTAACATTGGTTGGTTATAATGAAAGTTTGTTTTAAGATATATTTTGGTTGGTTGTAATGAAAGTTTTGGTCATTTAGTACAAGCATTAGAAGTTAATAAGTTATGACTAAACATATATATTTCATTCACATCAAAATAGTTTAAAGGGCTAAAATAGTAATTTTGTACAATCACTCAGATGTTCAAACAAACAACAATTTACTGGTTCAACACTTAATGGTTCAGATTCTCTTAATCTGCCAAACAACACTTAAGTTGTTTAACTAGCTCGCCTAATTTTTTTAAAGGAAAATCAATTTTACTCACTTATATCAGTAAATTAAATAGTGTATCATCGTATGAAGATTGTAAGGCATCATCACCGTATTTGTAAAATGCATGTCACTATTGCATCTCTATTTAGCTGCTTCGCAACAGGATCCAAAGGTTTGCACTAAAGGTTAGATAGACCCATACACATGTATATTTTTATAAAATTAATAATATTAATGTATATTGACAATTAGCATTACACATGTATTGGAACTTGGGGTCATGCCTACGTGAACGTGACGGAAATGGATCTTGTAGAAGTTGGTATTAAGAAAGCACTCGAGGTCAACCTGACTAACAAGTGGGAATATAAATAGGCTCAAGAGCTTTGCATAAGGTTAGATAGACTCAACCGAAATTTTTTTAATGAAATTAGTAGTATTAATGTTTACTGGAAAGTGACAGATACGTTAATTTGTACACGTATTAGAACTCAATAGCACAAACCTAAAGGCTTTGTAACAAAGGGCTCAGCTGTATACATGTACTGAATAAGAAAACTGACCCTGCTTTAAGTTGTCCAACCTTACATTAGAGCAATTCGTTTAACTTTCATTGCCGAAATTGTCTTAAGTAATTAGACCATTTTGTAAATTGATCGTTTTGACTTTCAAAGTCAAATTGTAATATGTGTTTGGATCCTTTTGTAAACTGATCGTTTTGACTTTCAAGTCAAATTATCATATGTGATTGGATCCTTTTCTAAAGTAATATGGTTCTTTTGCGTTACCTGTTTGCAATGCATGTCTCCTCACAAGTCGAGTAACAGGCAGGTCAGTTTACTTTTAATTTGTCATCTCACAAATGCACCACAACAAGTGGGTTAATTAAAGGAAATTATTATGATTTTATTTTTAATTAGTTGTTATATTACTGTGATATTGCTGTTTCCTTTTTTCATGTTTTCCTTTTCCTGTATTTAACCTCTTGTACGAGGTCTTGGTTTTAAACAAGCAGAAACCCTAAATTGAATACCAGTTTTCTTATGGTATCATAGCGGGCTACTATCCTGCTCGACAAACAAATTCAAAACTCTACTATCTCACTCTGATCGACATCCATGGGAGACGACTCATCCAACGATTGGATAGTTGATTCGGGTTGTACCGAATACATAACGTACCAAACTGAATGGTTAGAAGGCATGATGGCTTCCACTTGTGAACCTCCTGTTGTGATCCCGAACGGTGATTCTATACCTGTCATGGGTAAAGGAAGTTGCTACTTACCAAGTGGAAGGAAAATTAATGGGGTGTTGCATGTTCCAAAGTTTAAGTGTAACCTTTTATCGGTGAGTCGTTTAAAGAAGGATCATCAATGTGCGGTAATTTTCCTTCCCGAATACAAGACTTGCATTCAAGGGAAATGATTGGAATGGGTAAATGTGAACGTGGACTATACTGGATCAAGATGGTGGAGAATAGAAGAAAGGCTATGATGGCTTCAGTGGAGGTATGGCATAAAAGGCTCGGTCATACTTCTAGTAATAAACTTTCTCATTTTGATTTTGCCAAGAATGCTTCTTTTAAAACTGTTGATTTTGATTCGTGTGCTAAAGCTAAACACACCCGATTGCCTTTTCCTATAAGTTCTATCAAGAGCAAAGAATGTTTTGAATTGTTGCATTGTGATATTTGGGGAAGATATAGAATTCCCTCGCTTTCGGGGGAAAACTGTTTTTAACAATCGTGGATGACTATAGTCGATCCGTTTGGGTTTTCCTACTAAAACACAAATCTGAGGCGGGTGACCGTCTAACATTTTTCCACAAATGGGTCAAAACACAATTTGGAAAATTGATTAAAAGAATCCGTTGTGACAACGGGGGAGAATTTGTTTCAACCGAATGCACAACTTTTATGCCAAACAAGGCATAATTCTCGAGACCATGTGCCCACACACACCGCAACAGAATGGTGTTGTGGAACGCAAGCACAGACACTTACTCGAGACTGCACGAGCCCTAAGATTTGAGGCGAATATGCCAACAAGGTTTTGGGGGGAGTGTGTCATGACAGCTGCCTATATAATCAACCGTCTCCCGTCGAAAACCATCGACAACAAAACACCATTTGAAATTTTATTTGAGCAAAAACCTGAATATGAACACATGAGGGCCTTTGGTTGCCTCGCTTATTTTAGAAATACCGACACGAATGGGGACAAATTCGAATGGAGGGGGAAACCCGGAGTGTTTTTGGGTTATCCACCTGGAACGAAAGGATACAAAATATATGGTATTACCCGCAACAAAGTGGTGGTGTCAAGAGACGTGAAATTTGTAGAAAACGTCTTCCCTTTCGGGAACTCAGACCGTATTGACAAAGAGAACAATAAGAAGCTTTTTGATTTCCCTCCTTGGTATTACAAGGAAACCGATGAAGCCAATCAAGAAATCTTGGGCCAGACTACACATATGAGTGGGATTGCACCACTGGACCCAAATAATACAACCCGGGTTGAAAGTACAAATGGAATAAATGATAATGGGCCGACTGTTTCTGATGAAGACCAGGTCCAACAAAGTAACCAAATAGTGGATGATCAGGTTGAAGCCAATACTGAATCCAATCACCATACTGAAAACCAAATAGAAGATGAAACAATCCATATAGAACCACAACCAATCAGACAGCAAAGAGTCAGAACTCAACCAAAACGACTTGGTGATTTTGTTGTTGATCTTCCACCATCCATAGATCACACCTTGTCCACTTCCAGTCAAGAATCCTCGACGGTACACCTTTTATCCAATTATGACTCTTACGAAAAATTTTCTAGCTCTCATAAAGTTTTTTTGGCGGCCATCAATTCCCACGATGAGCCAAAAACATTCAAACAAGCTGTGCAAGACGAAAGATGGAAAAAGGCGATGAAACAGGAAATACGGGCTCTTGAACAGAATGGAACATGGACTTTGGAAACTTTGCCAAAAGGGAAACGAGCCATAGACTCCAAATGGGTCTACAAAATCAAATACAAACCAAATGGAGAAGTTGAGAGATACAAGGCTCGGCTAGTAGCAAAAGGTTTTACCCAACAGGAAGGAGTGGATTTTCATGATACTTTCGCACCGGTGGCAAAACTGGTTACTGTTAGAACTCTTTTAGCAGTAGCGGCAAATAAAGATTGGATTGTTCACCAACTGGATGTAAATAATGCCTTCCTACACGGAGATCTCCACGAAGAAGTATACATGAAGATTCCTCAAGGCTTTTCTTAGGAAAACGAAAATCGTGTTTGTCGGCTCAAAAAATCTCTTTACGGGTTGAAACAGGCCTCCCGTAACTGGTATGAAAAGTTTACATCTTCGCTTCTCAGTCAAAGGTTCAAGCAATCTAAGGCCGATCATTCCTTATTCACATACAAAGAAGAGAACTCTTTTGTTGCAGTCCTCATTTATGTCGATGACGTCATCCTGGTAGGAAATGATCCCGTGAAAATTCAACAAACAAAGAAGTACCTTGATAAACAATTCAGCATCAAGGACTTGGGAAGATTAAAATATTTCCTCGGAATCGAGGTCGCTAAAACATCTGAAGGGTTGGTTCTAAGTCAGCGAAAATTCACTCTGGACATATTAGAAGATAGTGGGATGATGGGTTGTCCACCAAGCTCCTTTCCTATTGAATCAAATCTAAAACTCGATAAAGGTGAAAAGGAGAATCGAGTAGATGCCACCTCGTATCGGCGCTTGATTGGCAGAATGTTATATCTACAGGTTACAAGACCAGACATTGCCTATGCTATTAACGTGTTATGTCAGTTTGTGGCTGACCCAAGGAAAAATCATTTGGATGCTGCAAATCGGGTACTTCGTTACTTAAAAGGAATAGTAGGACAGGGTATTTTACTCCCACGAGCTGGCGAACCCGTCTTAACTGCTTACTGTGACGCAGACTGGCTTGGATGCCCCTATTCTAAACGATCGAGAACCGGATGTCTTCTCCTTTTGGGTGGTGCTCCTATTTCTTGGAAGTCCAAGAAACAATCTCTAGTCTCTCGTTCCTCTGAAGAGGCTGAATATAGAGCCATGGCATCCACCGTTAGTGAAATCTTATGGGTCCGATGGTTACTTAAGGATCTACAGATCATCCTGACAGCTCCAACAACTCTCTTCTGCGATAATCAAGCAGCTCGTCACATTGCTAACAACCCAGTTTTTCATGAACGAACCAAACATGTTGAGATGGACTGTTACTTTGTTCGAGAAAGAGTTGAATCCAAAGAAATCATGACAATGCAAATAAACAGCAAAGATCAGATTGCAGATTTACTCACAAAAGGTTTGGGGTCACAGCAACTCCATACTTGTCAAGATGGGCATTCGAAACTTACATGCTCCATCTTGAGGGGGAGTAAAGGAAATTATTATGATTTTATTTTTAATTAGTTGTCATATTACTGTGATATTGCTGTTTCTTTTTTTCATGTTTTCCTTTTCCTGTATTTAACCTCTTGTACGAGGTCTTGGTTTTAAACAAGAAGAAACCCTAAATTGAATACCGGTTTTCTTATTAATAGAACTATGTGTCTTTTTTTTTTCACGGCTTCATCCCCCCCTCCCCCGGAAACGCGGGGGGTTAAAAATCTAGTATTAATATAAATATTAGCATAATAGGTGCTCGTTTCAATCATGTACACCTTTTTTTTGTACTGTAAAAAAACAATAATTGTGATCATCCACTAGAGTTTGTATTAGTGAATGCTAACTTATGACCATTTGTATTTGTTTACATTTGTTCAAATATGTTCATTTAAGTTTATATGGTTATGTTTGTTTATGACGTGAACTGTTCGTTTCCGTTTCAAATGAAAGAACTCGAAGATGACAGACCTTAGGCTACTGTCTTGAGAGTTGGTTGTACTTGATGAGTACTCGAACATGGTAAATATAAAAACAATTAATTTTTAGCATTATATATATCAAATATCAGAAGTTTACTATTATTTGTAACAAAATAGGTTAATATCAATATAAGTACGATAAATACATTTTTAACTACTAAATGTTTCAAGAAATTACTAATTATTAATTAAAAAAATGGTATTCATTCTTTAATGTTATAGAATTACGATTTATGTTTTGTTTTTCAAAGCCTAAATCAACCCAAGTTGACCGGATATATCTAATTCTCTTTGAGGTTGACCACATTTGACCGATTTTTAGTAACTGAACGGAGTTAAAAGATAGTCGTCTGATGTGGTCTTCCGGTGCTTATAAAATAAAGGATGGGAGCTTTAGCTTTTGTACAAGTTCGTGTTTTAAATTTATAAAAGTGATTTCTACTAAGACTAAACACACACAAAATAGGCAAGCATACATATCGTATATGTAGAATAGTATTGGTAAGAACCAAGTATCGATCCGTGGACACAAATGTTTCTAATAGTGAATCTTCGTTTTAGTTCAATCGGAGAGTTTTAATCATTTTGGGGTTGATTTTTAAACTTTTTATAAAATAAAAATACTATATATATATATATATATAATATGTAGGTGAAAAAAAGAGAATTCTAAATGAGTAGATCAATATATGAAAGTTACCATCTAAGATCAAGAATCCACTCCATTCTTCCTTGATGATTATTAAGTATATGACAAACTTTCCCTAATAATATATTATAGAATAATCCCTCATTTCTAAGTGAACATATTTCATGACATAAAACAAAGTAGCATGCGTATTTTCAAGTCCACCCTTGCTTAATATCATACTACCACGAGAATGTCAATATAAGTAGGCAAGTAGTTTGGTAAAGTAGAAAGATTATGATTGACTTCAATTTCTCAAATACCAATTCTAACAACTTCGGGTGGTTATAGTTAGTCACACAACCTCCCATTGGTTAATTTAATTAGGTTATAATTACACATTCCATTATCATATGATTTCTGTAACTAGCATGATAACCTAAGCAATCGTGTTAACAATGTTATTTTAGAATTATCAAAACTATAGAAATAGATCATAGCTTATATCTCATCATTTCTAAGTACAATATAAGGATCCATGTTTTATCCGGAATAAGTTATCAAGGTATTCTTTTTACCATTTCTAGTCTCCAAGAACATGAATGAATCATGAATGATTGTTAATCATCAACCTTGTTGTATTGAGTTAAAGTAATAAAACATTTTTCATCAAATGATAATTACAAAATAACCATGTACTTTACCAACCTAAATCACATGTTCAACATAATCATCAAGTAAAACAAAGTTTCTTCATATAAATTAGAAGATAAATGGAGTTTAGCTACAAATGAGCATGGTTATGAGCATTAAAAAAGATGAAGATAACAAACACATGATCAAAATAGAATAATCTAACCAAATGTGGATGAATCTTTCTTCTTCAATGGTGATGGATGATGATGAATATGATGATGGATGGTGATGATGATAGCCTCCAAGCCTTCAAACACTCCACAATATCTTCAATATGAGTGTACTGTGAGTGTTTTTATAAGAGAAACTCGTATAGAGGTTTTCTTCAAGCACACCAAATGAGTGCAATATGCTCCTCTCTTTATAGGCTGTCTAGACACTCAGGCACGAACCCGTGCTCCAAGAGGCACACCCCCGTGTCCAGCTGTCCTCTCGCAATTAATGCTCTGTCAGATCGTATATGCTGACTCACCACGGGGACATACTTCCTGAGGCACGGCGCTGTGTTTTTGGTCTTTTGTTATATTTCTTGTCTTTTCTTAAAGGTGACCACGTGTAACATTCGTCAATTTTCGGACCCGAAAAACCGACCCGTTTAAATTTTATTATTATTGTTATTTATTTATTTGATTTTAGTTATAAGATTGTACAAAATCAATCCTTAACCAACTTTGATTAACTTTTGCAAATATTTTTTTTCAACTTTTTTTCCCTCCTCTTCTCCCTTTCCCGTTGGCAGCCATACCCCCCTTCAATTGGACTGATTTACGCGTAATTGATCATGCCCAATCAATCCCTTACCTTAATCCGATCCTACCGACACCTTAATTTTGGAAAACAATGACTAATTGACAGCTTTTGACTCGTTATTGAAACTAAACAAACCGCGTCTTTAATCAACCTTGTAACCACTATAAATACGTCACCATTTTCAATTAAACCTGCACACACGTCCCTCACTACATCGCGACACTAAACCTTATGTGAATCGGCCAGTACATTGTCGTTAAGATCAAGGTTCATCACCAAGTTTGAGCTGCAAACCCTAATTAGCCGTCCTCCCTCAATTCGTTAACATACAAGTTAATTATGAGATGCATTATGCTCGTTTTTATGCGATTAACAGAAACTCCAATTCAATTTAACCAAACTACGAACGATTTTGGCAATTTAAATTCTAGGGCTTGTATGGGGGAAGAACGTAGATCCGATACAATATATATTAAATGGGTTTCAAGTTACTAAGGTGTTAGACACCTGCCCCAGTGGCAGGTGCATATGCTCTAAGACATTTGAACCGGTCTGGGGACGCGGGTTCGAGTCTCCCCAGACCCGGTTCTGCTTTTCGTTGTTATTTTTTTTTGTTAGCAATTTTTGTTATTATTTTTGGTGTTTGAAACGCTAAATAAACGTTGTTTTGATAAACCGAACCCCTAGCTTCATGTTTTCTTGTATTTTTGAGCTTATGATTCGTAATTATATATATATATATATAATCTATGTTATTTGTTTAAAAGTCTAAATAATAATAATAATAATAATAATAATAATAATAATTTAATAGTACTAGTTTAAACCATAAAATACCCCGAAATTGTTTTAAACCGATTTGTAACCGTTATGTCATCTCGTACTATTTTTGTTTGTTTATACCCTCTAGTTCATATTATTTACATATTTTAATAATTAATCTAATGATATTTTAAATAACAATTGTACGTAAGACCCAATCGAATATCAAATTCATTTTAAGTTTTGTTAATATTTTGTTATTATAAATTAATATTATCTTTAACAACTAGGAACTCTCGTTGACATATCCCCAACAGCTCGAACGTCTCTATCTTAATTTTTATCGCCATCTCATATTTGTTAACCCTCTTGTTAAGGTGAGTTTACATATCCCCCTTTTTCATCTTTTAAATTTTGGGGTTTGCATGTATACCCTATTTAAATTACTCATTTTTATTTATCTATTCATAACACAATTCAATATATGTTTATGTGTGATTATTGCATGCTCTATGATAATGATCTATGTGCTTAATTGTTTATTTTATGTATGGTGGTTGGTATCTCATCCTCATCTATCCTGATCTAGTATGATCATACACTTACCCAAGTACTTTGATTTTGTATCAATAGGAACGGGTCCTCATCTATTTAGTTGTTTACATTTTTTGTAGGAATTGTGATGCTCAACATTAACATGTGAATTGTGGTTTTTATCTATATATGTATCTCAACTAGAACTTATGTATTCTCACAAACATTCGTGTTGACAAACTCTATTTTTATACATGCTACAGGTACAAGTAATTTACATTGATCAAGATTGAAGATATTAGTTTTTATCTTAGGATATTTATCCAAACAATAAATATGATGTAATTGTTTTGATTATTATAATTGTGTACTTGTTTTGATATTAATAAATTAAATAATTATTTTCACTTTAGTTAGTGTCTTTTGAGCTACTGTCCAATCAATAGGTTACGCCCCGGCATGTTCCGCCTTCGTTCGGGGTGTGACACCACGGCCCCATGATTCCTGAGGCATGACCCCGTGTCCACTATTTTGTCCTTTTTGGTAGATTTTTGTCTTTTCTTGCATAGGAAAGCAATGGGGCGTGTTAGAGTGTTTTTTTGTGTTTTCTTTCATTTTTCTTCGTCTTTTCACTTGTTTCTTTGTTTGAGGCTTGTGTTTACCTGAAAATACATTTTAATATGATAAGTAGATATTTGAGTTATATTATTTGACGGAAGATGCAGTTTTTAGGGGTTATTTGATGCTAAAAATATGTATATTCTTATATACATCAAACATCCCCACACTTGAACCTTGTTTGTCCTCAAGCACGCTATTTATAAATATTCTCTAAAAATAGCAAGTCAGTACCATAGCTTAACATCCCAAATAGAGTTCCATGAAAATAGGAACAAAATAACCAACCTTAAGTCATAGGAATATATGTAGTGATATATAAAAAGGTGATTTGCTTTTATGAGCTTCTGTTTATGAAAAACGTCACGTTCTCACAATGTTCACTCACACTCGGTTTAATATCTGATCATACCTGTGATGTATGTATGTGAACACTATTAGCCAAAATGTAACATGTGATAAATAAGCTTGTAACAAGTTCAAATCTCTACCTTTGTGAAGGGTTGCATAGGTCAGAAGGTAATATGGGTTGGTTTTGTTTGAGTAGGGGTTTGGTATTTTGTGGCGGTTCAAGGGTTTAAGTTAAATGAGGATGAGGGTGGTGAATACCACTTTTGCTGTTTGTCAGGAGTCTTAAGATGTCTTCAATGGTTAGCCCCTTTTCTCCCGATTCCTGTTTTTTTTACAAACCTAGTGACTCTTTTAAGGTCAGATCGTCAAGACCAGTTTTGTCGAGGATGTGGATCAATTCTTCCTCAATCCTGCTCTGAACATAACTCCCAACACTAATGGATCGTTCGGCTTTGAGCCTAATAGCCCCCACCCTCATTAGTTCGGTATATTCATGTTGAGACTGAGTTTGATTTTTTCTACATCTTCCTTCGTGGGACCAGTTTCTGCAACCTAATCATCGTTCGTATCTTTTTACTCTTCTTTTCATTGCGCTCTTGGAAACTCCACAAAATGGTGGCCTTTGTTCGTCTTGGCGCCACTTTTTCCTCACCTCATTGCTAAAGAGAAAGATTCTCCCTCTAAGTTTTGGAGGCAACCTAGGTTTTGCGAAATGGATGCAGCAAAGGAAATTGAAAACGAAAAAATGCATTTCCAGTTCTTTAGGGTCTGCCGGTAAAAGACCAGTGTTGTATTTTACCGGTGAGAGGGATAAAGTGGTAAGTTTTTGGAATTTGTAATTTGGAGAATGGTGACAATATTACCTTCTTCTTTATACAACTCTTCGTGCGGTCTTGAAATGAATATTTGCGACAAGTTCTAAATCACACGAATCATATGACTCACTCCAAGCTTCCGAAAAAAAATATTTATATGGCATGGGGATTTTCTCACAGTAACGGAGGGATTGGGTATAAACGTCATATTTTGCATAAAATTATTCTCAATATTACAAAACTTGTTTTTTACTTATTCACTTTTATTTATAGCAGATTTTTAGTTGGTTATTTGCAAAAATTTTGTTAGATTTTCTTTTTGTTTTGTTATAAAAATAGTCTTTGTTTGCTACAAAAAATTTTGTTATTAGAGAATCTTATAATTAGTTGAGCAAGCAACTGGTCAAGTAATTCCCCTCCCCACACTTGAATCTCACATTGTCCTCAATGTGAAAAGATTCATATGAATTATGGTAGGTAAAATAGAAAGGAACTTCCCTACGGGCCAACGAAATTTTGACAAAGCAACCCTTGTATTTCGTTCGTTTCACTGTAGTGTATCAAAATAATAAAACTGTATACAACCAGCAAACAACTAAAGCATAATACTACTGAAAATTGGGTATGAAATCATCCATACCCTACCCACACGGGCTAAATAAGTTCGTAGTCAGATGTCTTGGCACCCATAGCCATAATAAGTATCAAACAAACAAACAAACATCCAAATAAAAATTATCTCAAACAAACATAATAATAATAATGTCAATAAGTACTACCACCCATGACCATACCCATACCAGACCTACCATCGCAGCTGCTCGTCAGTTACCCGGGTCAAAGGGTCCCCACTGCCTGTCCATGCCCTCTCCTAACTGATGAATCTCTCGCCTCGTTTCCGCGTACTCTGCGGCAAGCTATGCGTCAGATGCAGCAATCTGCCCTGATAACCTGTCAAAAGAAGCGGTGGTGTAAGTATGGAAATGGTCATTGAGCCAGTATAGGCCCTCGAAAGAGTACTGTCTGTGGTATGATGAGCTGGGCCAGCTCCTGATGATGATGGCCCGTTCTGTTGAGAGTAAGTGCGGCGGCGGGTCTGACATGGCGGTGATCCTGTCCTCCTCTCATGTATGTCCATGCACCACCAAAGATTGGGGTATTTGGGCTCCTTGCATTTTCATTAGTTCTAAACAATTGACACAATAGGTACGTGATATTGCAAGGTACCTCGTTCTTGATGCAATAAAGGGCCCACAAATCCTTTAATCCTACCACCCCTCACTTTGGCCATGCTGAGTGACTGTGGCTCAGCAAACGGTGAATGTATCTCATCAGCGGGTCACGTAGGGAAATGCTTTTGGTGCTGCTTGCACAACGGTTTTCACCCCCAAAACTTAGCTGCTCCCATGCTTGCACCCTGGTGTTTCCTGGTTCTCCTGACTCATCAGCATCTTCATCTGTAAAAGTGGTCATAGCGTTGTACCATATGGGAGTATCGGTCTCATTGGATGTATAGATGCCCAAATTGTTGGAGTCAATCTGCCCAAGACACATATTAGAGCTGATGTGGCTAGTACGTATTGATCCAAGTCGGGCCATACCCAATAACAAACTAGACAAATGCCACGATATTTATTATTAGATATGATCTAAGTGATAATTATCAACACTTATATATTTGGAAATGGGTTTTCTAAATATTTGCATTAGTGTGTAAAATAAATTATATAGATAATTTACGAGAGACGTTATTTATTCGATAAGTAACAAAAACGTATATATAAGGAAATTGAACAAAATTGAAAAAGTGTTTTTGGGGGGAAAAAGCCCCATGGGGCCGGCCACTTCTCTCTCTCTCTCCTCTTTCCTTTTGTTTGTTTCCATAACATGCAAGAAACATGTATGGATGTGTAAGAAAAATCACTTCAAGCATACATTTTTCTCTCTCACACACATAATTGCTTTCTCTTCTTTTCTCTCCATCTCCAGCCGAGAACAGGAAGAAGAACAAGAACAAGGGTTTTTCTTGGATCAAGTGTAAGACCCTAGAATCTTGGGTGTTTATTGATTAAGCTTGTCGGGTATACAAGCTTGAGGAGTCCTTTCCTTGGATTCTAGCCGTTCAACCTCATTCATCCCTTTCATTCTCGGATTTGAAGGTATGTATATTAAACACCCTATGGCTGTTCTTGATAGCATGATAATTGTGTATGGATCCTAGATTGGGTTTAACATAAATCGGTTTATGTGTAATGGTTAACAAGATTCTAAACTAATATCTTCCGCTGCGTTTTCCTTAATAATTGGTTATTTTGGACTTTGATAATCTTGCTAAAACCCAACAATGGCATCAAGAGCCTCTTATACGATTACATGCTTCGAAAATGGGTTCTAAAGTGCTCGGGTTTGATGGTTTTTGTTACCATTTTGGCCGAGAACTTTAGTCCTTTTGGTTGCCCCTTGATTTTCCAAGTTTAAACCATACATGCATGTGGTAGGAAATCTGGAAAATTCGTCATTTTGGTTGTCAAATTTTGTTTGGGCTGAAACTGTGTTCTTCAGCTTTGGCCGAGAACTCAATGGTAGAAAACCTTAGTTCTCGGTCTGGCCGAAGACACCTGAAATCCTGTTCTTGGTTGGCCGAGAACTCATAGTTGGGAAACATGAGATTTCGGTTGACCAAAAACATGTTCTCGGTTGGACCGAGAACTCATGATAATGAATCATGGTTCTCGGTGTTGACCGAAAACAACTTCTCGGTTTTGACCGAGAACAATAGGTCACGAACCAAAGCTTCTGGGCCGAAAACTCTGAAGTTTTGGTCTTCTGGCCGAAAACTATGTGTTCTCTGTTTTAGGCCGAGAACTAAGGGAAAGGGGAACCATTTCTGGTCAAAGGTTGACCTGCTCGGTCAAAGGTTGACCTGTTTGTGTGGATGTTCATTTCCAAGCCATGACCTTGTGTATATTGAAGAATTATCGTTTGTGATTTGTACATTTGGATGTAATATTCTTTATTCGGATTGTAATCTATTTATTCTTTCAAATGGTTTGCAATAATAAGTAGAATAGTTGTATTTCTTTTATTAGAAAAAGTGTATTAGGATATATTTTGTAAAAGAAGATGCAACTACAACACCATTTTGGTTGGAGCCCAAATGGAAGCCCAAGTAATGAAGATGGATCACAACAAGAAATGAACGCTTGAAGCATAAGGATGCGGAGTCAAGTGGGAGTTCACCATCTTCTACCTTGTGTCATGCTCGTCCCTTAGGAGAGACCTTTTGACCCACTTGTTTCGGTCAACAAGTGTTGTCTATCTAGGTGGCTATGGATATGAACATGTCTTGTATTTTATGCTTGATTGGTTGTTTTAGTTTTATTGTTTTATCTTGTATGGATGTTAACAATTAAAATCGACAACTAGCATAAAAGTGATTCCTTTGAAATTATTAAGTGATAAAATTGTTTTTATTAACTATTAATGATTTCATAATAAAATGGGTTTTATTAAAAGGAATTTGAAATTGGTTTTTCAAAAGTACCATACATTTAAATGCATGCAAATGAAAGGTACAATATATAGTTTTCCAATCTAGAATTTTGAAAACTAAAATCCCTTTTATAAACAAGTTGAATACCATACTTTTACACGACACTTAAGTCACTTGTAGACTTGATAGTGGGGTAGGGTCACCTAACCACTTTTGAGAAAACTTGTGATCTTAAGGTGGTTTTACAATTGCTTTTGGCTTTAGGGTCAACTAACCACTTGTATGAGTAAACTCACATGTGTGTGTAAGTAGGACAACTTGATTTGAAAACCATGACTATAGGGTCACCTTAACATGGCATTCAAAGGTGTTGATGGGATTAAACATACCAACCAAACATATGATGTTTAACCGATCCCATAAAACTAGAAGTTGCAAAGGGTTGCAATCGTCAAACGTTGACCACCTTGTTAATTCGAATAGTAGGATAAAGGTCACCCAACTACTACTTGAATGAAACATTGGATTCTAGATTTTAATCAATAATTGTCTTCGAGCCATTAAAGGGTATTAAAATTTTATTAATATCGAAAATACTAATTTGAACTTTGTTAAAATGCTTTTAATAGATGGCCGCAAACAACGCACCGAACGCAATTATCCCACCTGTGCATAACTTATCACTGAGATCCATTTTGGATAAGGATCGTCTAAACTATAATAACTTCATGGACTGGTATCGAAACTTGAGAATTGTTCTCAAGCAAGAAAAGAAGTCTTACATTTTAGACGACCCTATTCCCGATGAACCCGAAGTTGACGACTTGGATGCCTATGCAAACTGGTTGAAGTACACTGAAGATTCGGTGCAAGTTTCTTGCCTCATGTTGGGAACAATGATTCCCGAGATCCAAAAGGATTTTGAGAATCATGGGGTGTATGACATGATTACCCAGCTTAAGGAATGTTCCTTACTCAAGCTAGGGTTGAGCGTTTCGAAACGGTTCGAGCGCTTCATGCATGTCATATGGAAGAAACCCAATCTGTATCATATTATGCGCTTAAGATGAAGAGCCACATTGATCGGCTTGAACGGCTTAACTGTCCCGTCTCAAAGGAGTTGGCCACGGATTTGATCCTAAATGGCCTAACTAAGAGATTTGAGACATTCGTCATGAACTACAACACGAACGGATGGGACAAAAGCATTGGTGAGCTTCACGCAATGCTTAAGACAGCCGAAGCCGGCATGGGTAAAAAGGTTTTACCCGTTCTTGCGATCAACGAGGGTGGCTCCAAGAAGAGGCATCACCCTGAAACCAAAGCAAAGGTTGCTATGGGTAAGGGGCAAGTCAAGAAGGGGTTCAAGGGAAAGGCAAAGGCGGAGCCAAAACCAAAGAAGCTAAAGATTAGCGCTGAGAATCCGTTCTTTGGTTGTGGAGAGATAGGCCACTAGATGAGGAACTGTCCGAGCTATCTTAAAGAGTTGAAAGCTAAGAGGGATGCGGGTCAAACCTCAGGTAAAACTTTCATGATCCACATTGATCTTAATATTATTTCTTTTAACACATGGGTATTGGATACCGGATGTGGAACTCACATCTGCAAGTCATTGCAGGGGTTCAAAAGAAGAAATGATGTGAAGAAAGGAGATATAAGTCTCTTCATGGGCAATGGAGCAAAGGTTGACGTCCAAGCCCGAGGAGATTATGTTTTAAAGCTTCCAAATGGTTTGGAAATTGTTTTGAAAAACATTCTATATTCCCCTAGTTTGACTAGAAATATTATCTCTGTTTCTGTATTAAGACAATCTGGTTATGATTTTAAGTTTGTTGATAATGGTATTTATGTTTTCATGGATAATGTCTTTTACTTTAAAGCTATGCCGTTTAATGGCATTTATGAATTAATTCATGATGACTCATACATTGATAACTCGTTATACCAAGCTAACACCAAAAGACTCAAAGTGGATTTGAGTAATACTTTTCTTTGGCATTGTCGACTTGGTCACATAAACAAGAATTGCATTCATACACTTCGAAAGAATGGTCTTTTGAAATCAAATGTTGATTCATTTGATGAATGTGAATCTTGTTTATTGGGAAAAATGACCAAAGAGCCCTTTAAAGGTATAAATGAAAGGGCGAAAGACTTATTAGGTATCATACATTCGGATGTATGTGGACCTTTTAGGACAATGACAAGGAATGGTGAAAGATACTTCATTACCTTTACCGACGATTATAGTCGCTATGGGTATGTGTTCTTGTTAAGACACAAAAATGAGGCCTTTGAAATGTTCAAAGTCTTCCAAAGTGAAGTACAAAATCAACTCAACAAGACAATCAAAGTACTACGTTCCGATAGAGGAGGTGAATAACTCAATGATGCGTTTCTAGAACATCTTAGGAGTTGTGGGATTGTCTCACAACTTACTCCACCTGGAACACCACAACATAATGGTGTGTCCGAAAGGAGGAATCAAACTTTATTGGATACGGTTCGATCCATGATGGCTAGAAGCTCGTTACCTATATCATTTTGGGGTTTCGCTGTGATCTCCGCATCCCGTATTTTAAATATGGCACCAAACAAGAAAGTGGATAGGACAACTTTTGAAATATGGCATGGAAAGGCTCCATCATTATCATATTTAAAGGTATGGGGTTGTGAGGCTTATGTTAAGATCTACACCCCTGACAAACTCGAATGCCGATCCACTAAGTGTATATTTGTAGGATATCCCACAGATTCGATGGGATATTATTTCTACAATCCAAACGAGCATATAGTGTTTATAGCTCGGAAGGCAAAGTTCTTGGAAAGAAGGTTCCTTATGGAAGGAACTAACAGAACTGTGGAACTCGAGGAGGATCGAGAACCACAAGCCGATACACGTTTGGTTGACACTAGCAATCAACAAGAGGTTGTTGATGATGATCAAATGGTTGATCAGAACACACAAAACATTCGCAAATCTGGTAGAATTAGCACACCACCTGAGAGATATGGATTTTTCATGGATGGATGCTATGTGGTGGATTCGGATGAACCAACCACATACCGAGATGCAATGTCACAATCTGATTGTGACAAATGGCTGGAAGCCATGAATGTTGAGATGCAATCCATGCATGACAATCAAGTATGGGACTTGGTTGAACCACCTCTAAATTCCAAACTGGTTGGAAGTAAGTGGGTTTTCAAGAAGAAAACTGATATGCATGGAAACTTGGATACTTACAAAGCCAGAATTGTAGCAAAGGGTTTCACTCAAACTCAAGGGGTTGATTATGATGAAACTTTCTCGCCTGTGGCGATGCTAAAGTCTATAAGGATATTGTTTTCCATAGCCGCATATTATGACTATGAGATATGGCAAATGGATGTCAAAACTGCTTTTCTAAATGGCCATCTTGAGGAAGATGTCTATATGGTTCAGCCTGAAGGTTTTGTCGATCCGCAACATCCTAATAAAGTATGCAAGTTAAAGAAATCAATCTATGGATTGAAACAAGCATCTAGGAGTTGGAATCGCCGTTTTGACGATGAAGTCAAGAAATTTGGATTCATAAAAAATGCTGATAAAGCTTGTGTGTATAAGAAAGCTAGTGGGAGCATCATTACCTTTCTGGTATTGTATGTCGATGACATATTGTTATTTGGAAATGACATTCCAACCCTGGAAGGTGTAAAAGCCTGGCTTGGAAGTTGCTTTTCCATAAAGGATCTTGGTGAAGCCGCCTATATTCTAGGAATAAGAATCTATAGGGATAGATCGAGGCGGTTGATAGGTTTGAATCAAAGTGCATACATTGACAAAATCTTGAAAAGGTTCAAGATTGAAAACTCTAAGAAGGGTTTGGTACCTATTCAAAGAGGAACAATGTTGAGTGCTTCTCAATGTCCAAGCTCAAAGGATGAGCAAGACAAAATGAGTGGAATCCCATGTGCATCTGCTATAGGATCCATCATGTATGCCATGATTTGCACTAGACCGGATGTGTCATGTTCCTTGAGCATGACAAGTCGATATCAACAAAATCCGGGAACTAGCCATTGGATGGCTGTTAAGAGCCTATTGAAATACCTTAGGAGGACTAAGGATATGTTTCTAATATATGGCTCTGGTATGATTCAAAATCCTTTTTTGTCAAATTGATATGGTTAAAAATATTTGTTAGAAATTGGAAGCGTATCCCCATTCTTGGATCGGTAATCACACCATTAAACACCTAAACCGACTATTTTACCTAAAAAATGTCCTCTATACCCCAACATAACTAATCAAAACCTAATTTTGGTACGTAAGGTTTCAATTGGTCATAACGTATCTGTTGATTTTGACAATTATGGTTTTTCTGTGAAGGAGTACCCGACTGGGTAGATGATCTCTTGACATAATAGCTCAAGTTAACTCTACCTAGTGTCATCTTTAGTGTTTTTGGCTTCTCTAATAAAGACGTTTGACATGAACGTATGGGCCATCCGCCAAGACCCTCGTGAGCTGTTACTGGGTCACCCGCCAAGACCCTCGCGGGCCTGTAAGAGATTTTTAATTTCCCGTAATTTCATTTCTTGTAATAAACTTGGTAAAAGCACGGTTTGGGCGTCTTGTCAACTTTCCAATAATAAACGTTTACCGTTTTCACATTCAGCATCATTTACTTTATTACATTTCGACATAATCCATTGTGATTTATGTACCTCACGGGTCCTTAAAAAAACAAGTGAAGAAACACTAAGTGACCCGGGGCAGATTATGGATAATCTGGGGGTTAAGTAATGTTTCCCACGAGGATGAGGTCCAGCAGAGAAGGTTGTTCTTCAGGGGACCTGCAAAACAGACACCGTAAGCTCGTCACTGAGAATGGGGGGGTTCCTCCTTGTGATCACCCTCCGGCGTGAGAATCAGACTAGATTGCTCTGAATATAAGTGTATATTAAGAGATTGCTAGATAAGAGTGAGATATCAGATGATGTCCTTACCATTCCAAGGTGTTGGAGTATTTATAGCCGAAGGTAGGTTTCCTAGAAGGTACAGCCGGCTGAATAGTATTCCTGTTCCACCAACAGTGGACTACGCACAGGCCATGCTGGTTGGTGGATAGACTACGGCCGACAGTAACAAGGTCGGCTGTACACTGTTCCTTTACTGCCGGCTATGCACTGTTCCACCAACTGTAGGCTGCGCACGTCCCATAGTAAGGGTTGGTGAGTAGGCAGCGGCTAATAATGACAAACAGTACTAGAGGGTGCTCCTCCTCGTACTATTGTCGGTGAGCTGTCACCCTGTGATTGGTTCATGGGCTGTTCTGGTCAGATCGTCTGTTCTGCCCATACCTTAGTAGGTATAGTACAAAAGATCTTCCAGAAGCATACGGACTGGCTCATTTAGGCGGGAGTATTCCCGCCTTGCTCATTCCTTCATGTGACTACTGAAGTAGCTAGTGCCTTGTGCGTGTAGCCTTGCTGTTAGTGCGGGTAGCCTTCCCTGATGGCTTGTATCCGCAACTGCGGGAACAGGCGGGGTACTTCACCATTGGGAGGCTTTTCCTGCGGGTACAGCTGGCGTACTGCGCGTAAGGTTTTCTCTGAGCATGGTGGGTCCTGCGGGAGCAGTTGGTCGTTGCGCAGACGTCCCTGTTCAAGGTGAGTCTTGCGGGTCCAACTGGGCTCTGCTGGGACCTACCTCTTCAAGTCCCCCCAGTCCAATGTTCTTCTCATGAATTATTAATAAGTGAGGTGAACTTTTGGACTTAGCAAGGGGTTTTGAAAAGGGGTTTTTAGTTTTTAGGTTTTCCGTGGGGATTCTTCTCGCGGTTTTCCTGATGTCACGCAGAAATTCCCGACTTTTCTGCTTGATCTTTGGGTATGAAGCGGGTAGGTTTGTAACCTCCTCGCAAGTCAGGAGCGTTGAGTCCCACTTGTGTGGATTCTCCATGGGGTTTTGGTAGTTTTCAACATATTGATCAATTATGCTAAAACCACCAATTCCATCTTGGAGTTTCAAACAATATAGTTCTCGACGTTCCCGTCATGCGGGGATGTTATTCCCGTTTCCGCAAGCATGGCCCAGAAGATCCTTCTTGGTTTGAATTCCCTGCAGAGTGCTAAGTATGTGAAGGGTTTTGCCTTGACACTGTACCCGCACTCGTCTTACGGTTACTTTACTTCCAAGGTATTCCTGGCGTCAATTCCCTGCGGGTGCTAAGTATGTGAAGGGTTTTGCCTTGACACTGTACCCGCACCCGTCTTATGGTTACTTGGTTGCCAAGGTAAGGGGTATTTTCCCGCTTATTTTTGAATCTTTTTGAATTTTTTTGAAATTCGAAGAGTTGGTGAAAGGATAAGAACAGTCCAAACCTCTGAAACGTCGTGCGACGGTTTCTTCTGACTGTGTCAAGACGTGCAGGAAGTTATGGTGACGTGACAGTACATGGTCATTCCAGACGCCTTTTCAGGCGCGTGGGCGCGATTTTTCGGGCGCGTGGCCGCGAAATTAATGGTACGCGTCCTTTCAACAGCTGTTGCCAGCTTGCTTTTTGCCACGTGTCATAGTTTCATTGCACCTTCGATTTCTCTCTCTTCCGCATTAATTTCATCGCATTAATTGCGATTAGTATATAAAGGGGGAGAGGGTTCTTTGTAATCCACACTTTCACTTTTCATCTTCAAAGCGATTTCCGGCGAATACTCAACTTTTCAGTCGAGCATTCTTTCGAAATCGTTTTCTTCTTTCATCTGCAAGATGTCTTCTCACGATCTCGAAGCTACAGCCCAGGAGGCTGGGGTGTTCACCGATGACAAGAGTACTGCTGGCGAGTGCCAGTGTGCTCTGCCTGTCGATCTGTACCTGTACATCGTCAGGAAGTTCATGCTCGAGTCTCTCGAGCCTGAGTTTCCTGAACCCCATCAGATGGTGTATGATGCCCCCAGAGGCAAGATCGGGGTATATGCTGCATTCTTTGTTTACGGGAATCTTAGGTTCCCGTTGACAAAGTTTGTGTACCGTGTCCTAGAGAGGCACGGTGTGCACCTGACCGAGGTGCACCCGATGGCGATCGCGAAGATTCGCCATTTCGAGTGGGTATGCCGGATTTTGGGCATTGAGCCCTTTGTGGACCGCCTGATGACCTTCTACTCTTGGAGGTGCATCCAGGGGTGGTATACCCTGATAACCCGGATAAAGGGTTTGAAGATTTGCGCAATCGAGCGCAGTCTTCGCTCGTGGAAGCGGGAGTTCTTCTTCATCTCCGCCCGTGCCATCCCCCTTGCCATGAAATTCAAAAATGGGCAAGCACTTCCCAGCCTTCACGCCTCCAACTACAAGGAGGCGGAATGGTTCTCGAAGATATCCCGGGTCCAATCTCCGGTTTACCGGTTTGCGGAGTCCGGGATGGTGATGCTCAGGATGAGCCGGGTGTGGAAGGATGCGGATGCGCGAAAGATCCCGATCGTCCTCGAATACGGTTCGAACTCTGTTCCTTACGGTATGCTATGTTTCTTTTTGTTGATTTAGAATCTCTTCTAACTTTTTTCCTGTTTATTTCAGAGGGGAACGACTTGTAGTCTCTCCTGCAGCCGCGGGAGAGTGATGGTCCCGCTCGGATGGGTACTCGTGCTCTCGATGAGAACGAGTTGCCCATCTTGGAGCAGACGAGGGATCGGTTTGTGGAGGTCTACCCGCTAGGCCACGAGATCCTGAGCGCCAGGCGGCCAGGTAAGGCGCTATTCAACCCTCGACCCCTCAATGTTGAAACCTCTGCTGGAATTCCTCTAATCGTATGTTCTGATGAGGAATCCGCAGATGGTCCTCCGTTGGTGCGGAAGAAGAAGGCTGCCGGCGGGAAGGGGAAGGAGAAGGTGGCCTCCACTGCCGATCCAGTGCCTCGGTCTGACTCAGAGGCCGAGAGCGAGGAGGTGGCGGGGAACCCCGGTGGTGAGAAGACCACCGCTCCGGAGGCTGTGACGACTGTCACCTCCGGAGAGCCCCGGATGACGACGGTGAGCGGCGCAAAGAGGCCGGCTCCATCGGGTTCATCCCCGCCTGTCCGTACTTTCAGGCTCAAGAAAACCCGTAAGTACAAACTTTATTTTTAACTTCATAGTTTTCCATCTTTAATACTTTTCTTTGTGCAGGCGTGGATGTTGACGCATTCCAGGGTGGAGCAGGGAAGAGTACTCCCCCGCCCATGACGGTAGGCTTGGTCAGCCTACCTGAGGCGACGACCCAGGCGGCTGCGCCTGCTTCCGCTGGTTCAGTTGCTCAATCCATTGAGCCAACTGTTCCAGCTGTGATGACATCACCGCCGGCTGTCAGTGCCATTTTTACAGCATCTTTCACTGAGCCGGCGGTTACTTTTGCTGCGGCCTCTGCAACGGCGACCGCGGCGGACTTCATGCCTCCTCCGTCATCGGCATCGACGGCCGATCCTTCAGGTATGCATGGGGCTTCTCGCCAACCTCTGCCTCCTTCCCGTCTACCTGACCTCTTGGACGGATTTCCCTTGGGTTCAGGTGACGGGTTTGGCGGCTATCGGCCTGTTATCGACCCTACAGGTGCGTAGGGTTCTCTTGGCCTATTATTATATATATATATATATATATTTTTTTTTATATCATCTTTTCCTAACTGCTTTTTGTTTTTTGCAGTGTCGGATTCCAATGAAGTGTATGTTCCACGATGGAACATCCGCCGAGGAACAACCCTTCGCACCCCTGTGGAGTGCGTGGATTGGGCTCGTCACGCAGCTCCCAGTGGTGCGTTGGGGGAAGCCATGGCTAGCTACCAGGAGGGTAGGCTAACAAATGAGCTTCGGGTTCTCCTAGCCCGGATGCAGCCGCGCGTCGAGCTGCTTTGTCGTGAAAACGACAAGTTAAAAGCAGCTCGCATTCAAGAAGTGGCTCAGGCGCGGGCTGTCCGGGAGGAGAATAGGAGGCTCTCCGCCGCGGCTGCAGAGAAGGAGAAGGCGTTCAAGGCCCTTGAAGTTGAGGTTCAGGCCCGTCTCGAGGCCCGTTCCAAGGCTGCCCAAGCTGTTAACGAACAGCTTCGGCTGGCTAAGGAAACTGCTAGGAACGCAACTGAAAGGGCCACCAAGGCTGAAGCTGTTGCTGAACCTCTACGCCTCGAGAATGAGGAACTTAAAGCTAAATTAGAGGCGCTCCAACAGGCTCATGATGCCTTGGCGATGGAGGACGGGAAGAAGCTCCAAGAGATCCTGGACCAGAGGGGCGTGCTTGACCACACTGAGCGAAAGCTAAAGGGCGTCGAAGAGGCTGCTGCAAAGGAAGTGTTGCTTGCCAACCTTAATAAAAGTGAAGCCGAATGCACCTGTACCCAAGCTCAAGCCGCCCTCCAAGAAGCTCTGGTTGCCAAGGAATGGCTTCTTCGAGAAGCGTTGTCTCAGGTAAGCTTTTCATGTCTTTACGCTTTTCTTTGTAAATAGAAAAGGTTTTGATACTTGTATTTTTTTTCTTTTTTGTAGGTTGTGCATCGGGTCTTCTCAGAGACGTCTTATGACGATGCTATGAGCGCAGCCCTCAACGCTTCTCATGAGGATGGGGAAAAGGCCGGCTTCCTGCTTGGTCTAGGGTTCGTTGAGAAAGGCATCCCGCCTTCCAACTTCCCTTTGTATGATGTGGATACTGAAGCTGTTTATGACCAAGCAGTGAACCAGTATGCCGCCTTCCCGCATCCGGTGGTGGAGAAGGTGAACGAAGTCGCTGCTGCTGATGATGGGCTAGCTATCCTTAAAGCTTTCCTTGAACCACCACGCTCTACTGATGGAGCGGGTCCAAGTGGAAGTGGTCCTGAAGCTTGATTCTGAAGATCCCTTTCCACCATTAGCGTAGATTTTGGCTTTTGTATAGCTTCTTTTGTATGCGGGTATGCACCCAGCAATCTTTGTAATATTTGAATTTGATGGAATAAAGATTGTGTTAGTTCTTTGCCTTTATTTTACGCATGTTTTGATCTAACTTAGCAATTTCTTTAGTACTTAGATAAGTTAACTTTTTAACGTGGTAAATTATAAGTTTGTTTCGCTTCCTCTTACATGATTGTGCGGGTATGACCGTCACTTACACTTAGTAGGATGGCTTAACTTTACTTATATCTGACCTGCGTGGAAGTTTTCCTCATCTTTTCCTTTGAAATTTTCTAAGTGTTCAGAATAAGTTAACCTTTGAACGTGGTAGATGATAGGTTGAAGTTTTGCTTCCTTGTTCGTGATTGTGCGGGTAAGACCGTCACTTGCACTTACAAGGATGGCAAAACTTTACTTACATCTGACCTGCGCGTAGGTTTTCCTTAAAACTTGAGATTTCTAGCGTTGTGTTTATGCGGGTTTTGCCGCCTTCCACACGTACCGGCTTACTTCTTCCCCCATTTATGCGGTGAATACCGGCACATCAGTGTGGGAAGTTCATAAGTATAAAGGTAAGGCTATCAACACATTGTGAAAGGAGAATCATTTCCATTAGAAGTGGCTCTAGGCCTTTTCTTTACAAGTTTGGAATTGATCTACATATAACATTTGCGTAATTGAGCTCCATTCCATGTTCTTGGGATGGGAGTGCCATCGAGCCTTTCGAGCCGGTATGCGCCCTTTCCCAGAACTTCTTTGATAATGTATGGCCCTTCCCAGACCGGGGCCAGCTTTCCTGGGCGTTCTTGGTTCGAAGCCTCGTTGTTACGCAGTATGTAGTCTCCTACATTGAAGTTGCAGAGTTTTACCCGCGTGTTGTAGTACTTTTGCATTTGTCGCTTGTAGTTCTCTTCACGCACTGCGGCTAAGTCTCTGCGTTCCTCGGTTAGCATAAGGTCCAACCGTCTTTCCGCATCATTGTCTTCTGGCTGAATCAAGACCCTTGGTGAGGGTAAACCAATTTCGACCGGGACCATGGCTTCAGTGCCATAAGTGAGGCTGAACGGGGTTTCTCCCGTACTGGCCTTCTTCAGCGTTCTGTTTGCCCAAAGGACGTGCGGAAGCTCGTCCACCCAGCCGGATCTGTGTTCCAAGAGTCTTTTCTTTATGCCTTCGACGATGCTCTTATTTGCTCTTTCCACCTCACCATTACCTTGCGGGTGTGCCACTGAGGTAAAGGTGTGGGTGATTTGAAGTTCTTTCAGCCACTGTTGTAGCTTCTTGTCAGCAAAGTTGGTGCCGTTATCGCTCACCAAATTCTGTGGAAGTCCAAAACGACAAATAATAAATTCCCAAATAAATTTTTTGATATGTTTCGCGGTTGTTTGGGCTAAGGGTTTTGCTTCTATCCACTTGGTGAAGTAGTCGATGGCTACCACTAGGAACTGAACATTTCCTGCTGCTGTTGGAAATGGGCCTGTCACATCGATGGCCCACTTCTGAAATGGCCATGAAGAGGTGACTGGAACAAGTTCATTCTTCGGGCGGTGCGTGTTGGGTGCGTAGAGCTGGCAAGACCTGCATTTTCTGATATATGCCAGCGCATCCGTATGCATCCCCGGCCAAAAGTATCCCGCGTTGTTTAGCTTAGCTACAACAGCGCGGGGACCTGCGTGTACTCCACAGATGCCTTCGTGTACTTCCCTTAGGAGGTAGTCAGCATCTTGGTAGTCCACGCATCTTAAGAGTGGGCCAAGAAAGTTACGTCTGTAAAGGATGTCATCGATGAGTTGATAATTCAGTGCTTTACAGCGTAGTTTTCTTGCCTGTGCTTTTGACTCTGGTAGTGTACCTGCCGCAAGGTATTTTATTATTGGTGTCATCCACGTTTCCGTGATGGTTTGGATGACACAAATTTCCTTGTGCGGGACCGAAGGTGTCTCGAGGAGTTCGATGCGAATGTCCTTTCCTAAGTGGGTGAAGGCTAATGATGCAAGCTTGCTTAACGCATCCGCAGATTTGTTTTCACTTCGCTTGACGTGTATGACTTTGCAGTCATTGAAATCGCGCATAAGGGATTTTGCTTGTGCGAGGTACAGGGCCATTGTGTCGTTCGCGGCCGTGTACGTCCCGTTGATTTGATTGGCTACTAACATGGAATCCACGTGGGCTTCCAAGTTTTTCACTCCCATCTTACGCGCAATTCTCAGCCCAGCCAAGAATGCCTCATACTCGGCTTCGTTATTCGTACTTGGAAAATCCAGTCGAATAGCGTAAGTGTATTCTTGGCCTGCTGGGTTGGTTAGTTTCAGCCCTGCGCCTGAACCCTCGTTACTGGCTGCTCCATCAGTGTAGAGTCGCCAGACATCATTGATGTCTTGTGCTGGAGAGGGTTGAGCCTCTTCCTGGCACTCTTTTTTCCGCGATGCAGGCACTTCCGCAATAAAGTCGGCCAAAACCTGGCCTTTTATGGCTGGTCTTGGCTTATACTTTATCGCGTACTCCCCCAACTCAATTGTCCATTTGGCTAGGCGTCCCGATAACTCGGGTTTGCCTAGAACGTTTGCAAGTTTGAAGTTGGAGAGAATGGTCGTCTTAACCTGCGTGAAGCATGTATAAGTGCTAAGACTAATTTTTCGAGGGTAGAGTACCGGGTTTCTACGTCTGTTAGGATACGGCTGACATAATAGATTGGCATCTGGATGCCTTTTCGCTCTACTAGCAGGACTGCCCCGGTTGCTCTATCTGTTGCGGAAAGGTATAGGATTAACTCCTCTCCCGCTTTTGGTGCTGTGAGCATTGGGAGTTCGATCAAGCGTGACCGAATCTCCTGAAAAGCTGTTTCCGCTTCTGGTGTCCAGCGGAAGTGCGTTTTCTTTAAACAGTTTCGCAACGTTGACACGAAGGGAAACGACTTATCCGCGTGGTTTGCCAAAAAGCGATTAAGTGCCACTAGTCGTCCATTCAGTGTCTGAGCCTGTTTGATGGTAGTAGGTGATTCCATTTTGATAATGGCTTCGACCTTTTCAGGGTTCGCTCTGAAGCCATCTTTAGTGACGATGACCCCCAAGAACTTCCCTTCTTCCATTCCAAAGGCACACTTGCTCGGGTTGAGCTTCATGTTTATCTTCCTGAGCGTGTTGAAAGTTTCTTCGATGTCTTTCAACATTGCTTCTGGGTCAGGGCTTTTGATGACCAAGTCATCCATGTAGACTTCCAAGTTCCTCCCGATTTGGGCATGAAACTGGTTGTCCATCAGGCGTTGGTATGTGGATCCGGCATTCTTAAGTCCGAATGGCATCATTTGGTAACAAAATGTGCCATCGGGCGTCCGAAAAGCGGTTTTGTCCTGATCATCAACGGCCATGTGGATTTGATGGTACCCCTTATACGCGTCCAGGAAGCATTTAAGGCGGAACGGTGCCAACGAATCCACCTTAAGATCAATTTCGGGTAACGGATAACAATCTTTGGGGCATGCTTTGTTCAAGTCCTTGAAATCTATGCACATGCGCCATTGTTTGTTATTCTTCGGTACCATAACGGGATTTGCAACCCATGTTTGATATCTACTAACGCGTACGATGCCTGCGTCAAGGAGTTCCTTGACTTGGGTTCTACACGCGTTAGTTTGTTCTGGCCCCATTACTCTGCGCTTTTGTACGATTGGCGTAACAGCCGGATCGCATTTGAGCTTATGCTCTGCCTTACTTCGGGGTACACCAGTCATGTCAGCTGGTGTCTACGCGAAGATGTCAGCGTTTTTCTGTAATAAGCGCTTGATTAAGGTGCGTGTGGGATCAACAACTGTTGGGCCAATGGAAACGGCCTGGTCAGGGTACTTGCCGTTGAAGGCCCATCTTTCTGGCTCGGTGATGGTTGGTTTAGCCATCTTTGGTTTGGGTTTAGATGAGACAGATGCGATGCATACCTGGGGAATGCCGGTGATCATCGCTACACCCTCAGTTGTTGGCCATCCCATAATGCCGTGGACTGAGGATACCACGGCGTTGAATCTTGCCATCCCGTCTCTTCCGAAGAGAATGTCGTATGTGTGGTGTGGCTTCCTCATTACGACAAAATCCACGTCTTCTGTGCGTGAGTGATTCCCGTCCGTAAGAGTGACGGGGAAAGATAGGATGCCCAGGGGGGTGTTTGTGCTGCCATCGAACCCTTCCATCGAGGCGTAGATCGTTTCCAGGCGCTCTTTGTCTTCGTCATCTAGCTTGTCGAAGAACTGCCTGTACATCACCGTTGACGAGGCGCCGTTGTCAGCAAGAGTGCGAGAAGTGATGTAGTGCCCCAGCTGGCTTTTGATGACGATAGAGCCTTCTTTGCTGGGTCCTCCTGGCACTCGCGGGAAGCGCACCTCAGCTTCCTTCCACGCGCATGGTTCTGTCGTTCGCCTTTTTCTTCCTCTGATCTTACCATGAACCATGTTGATGCTGATGTCAACGGGCTTTCGTCCGTTGCCTCGGTACCGGTTGTCGTTCCTTCCTCCCTTCTTGATTGATGCCACCAGGTGTGCCAGTCTTCCATCCTTGACGAATGCTTCAACAATATCCTTCAAGGATGTACACTCTTCCGTACTATGACCTTTTGTCCCGTGGAAGTCACAGGATTTACTCCGATCCGCATTAGGTCGCTGCCGGATCATTGGAGCTTTTGGCCATGGTAGCTTTTCAGTGGCAAATATCTCCGTGACGCTTTTGGTGAGTGGCGTCCACCGGTGTTTTTGGCTTGAAGGGTGTGTGTTATTTCTTCCGCCAACAAGAGGGTGAGAGCTAGATGAGGTGTCAAAGTTTACCCTTGAATGCCAGATACCTAGCTTCCTCTTTTTGTTCTGCCGGGCGATCCGAACATTGTTTTCTCTAGTCCTCTGCGTGTAGAGGTGTGTACTCTGGGGAAGATCCCTTCCCAGTTGCTTCTCCGTCTCGGCAAAGCGCTTGGCCGCCGTCATGATGGCATCCCATGTTGATGGCATGCCGTCCTTACCCGTCAATGTGCGGATAAGCTCTGGGTATTCGGCGCCCTGGATGAAAGCGGCGCGAACAAGATCTTCACTTATGTTGCCTAGACTTAGCTTTTTGGAGTTGAAGCGAGTGATGAAGTCTAGTAAAGATTCATCTTCTTCTCTAACGCAGTTGAGGATCGTCCACTGTTCTTCAGTATATTTCCTTTGCTGGCTGAAGTGCTGGCTGAACTTGTTCTGAAAGTCCGCCCAATCATAAATGTGGTGGACCGGTAAACGATCGAACCATGCCCTGGCCGCTCCAACCAGAGTCATCTGGGACATATAACACCACGTGGGTTCCGTCCAGTTACTGACGGTTGCCCCCGCAATGAATCTGTTCAAGTGGTCGTCTGGGTCGGATAGACCATCATAAGTGCCGATGTTGGACATTTGTTTGGCACTTCTCGGGGCGATTGCTTCCGCAATGTCCCTTGCGAACTTAGACTTCCCTGCATTTGCAGCAGTTGGTCTAAAGGTTTTGGAGAAGTCACGCGGGTTTCTCTCCGCATTTATTGGTTTAAAGGCTTCCCCAAAATTCCTTGTCGGCTGGAAGTCCGTTTCCTTACGCTTCCCTTTTGCCTTATGGCGAGGGTTTGCGTCGGTATCGGATTCTTCCCGCTCATCGTCTGAGTACTCGCACTCACTGTTCATATTGAGATGTTGGCGAGTACTGCCGAATTCGTCAGCCTGTTGAACTGAACGCAAGCGTTCATCCAACTCAGCTTGGAACTCTTTCTGACGTGCTTCGGCCCACGCCTTAACTTGATCTAGTGTTTGGCGAGGGACCCTCGTTCGTTTCTCCAACTGGGCATCAGTGAACCCCAGTGGAATATTTACTGCACTTGCCCCGGCTTGGGTAACCGGGGTAGTGTTCGTAAGATTTGTATAACCGCCGGTGTTCCCAATTGCTGGGGTTGTGGTCACCGGGGTTTCTTGGTCACTTACTGGCCTTGGGACCGGAGTAACGTTAACCATTTCTTCAGAAATTTTGAAAAAACTAAGAATTAGTTCTAGCTTTTATGCACGGATGGCGCCAATGAAGAAACACTAAGTGACCCGGGGCAGATTATGGATAATCTGGGGGTTAAGTAATGTTTCCCACGAGGATGAGGTCCAGCAGAGAAGGTTGTTCTTCAGGGGACCTGCAAAACAGACACCGTAAGCTCGTCACTGAGAATGGGGGGGTTCCTCCTTGTGACCACCCTCCGGCGTGAGAATCAGACTAGATTGCTCTGAATATAAGTGTATATTAAGAGATTGCTAGATAAGAGTGAGATATCAGATGATGTCCTTACCATTCCAAGGTGTTGGAGTATTTATAGCCGAAGGTAGGTTTCCTAGAAGGTACAGCCGGCTGAATAGTATTCCTGTTCCACCAACAGTGGACTACGCACAGGCCATGCTGGTTGGTGGATAGACTACGGCCGACAGTAACAAGGTCGGCTGTACACTGTTCCTTTACTGCCGGCTATGCACTGTTCCACCAACTGTAGGCTGCGCACGTCCCATAGTAAGGGTTGGTGAGTAGGCAGCGGCTAATAATGACAAACAGTACTAGAGGGTGCTCCTCCTCGTACTATTGTCGGTGAGCTGTCACCCTGTGATTGGTTCATGGGCTGTTCTGGTCAGATCGTCTGTTCTGCCCATACCTTAGTAGGTATAGTACAAAAGATCTTCCAGAAGCATACGGACTGGCTCATTTAGGCGGGAGTATTCCCGCCTTGCTCATTCCTTCATGTGACTACTGAAGTAGCTAGTGCCTTGTGCGTGTAGCCTTGCTGTTAGTGCGGGTAGCCTTCCCTGATGGCTTGTATCCGCAACTGCGGGAACAGGCGGGGTACTTCACCATTGGGAGGCTTTTCCTGCGGGTACAGCTGGCGTACTGCGCGTAAGGTTTTCTCTGAGCATGGTGGGTCCTGCGGGAGCAGTTGGTCGTTGCGCAGACGTCCCTGTTCAAGGTGAGTCTTGCGGGTCCAACTGGGCTCTGCTGGGACCTACCTCTTCAACAAGGTATCAACTCTCATGTAACATCGGTCCTTAGTTAACAGGTGCACCAATCTTCTTTACCAAATAGTCTACATGTAATCAACAAACTATCCTTTACCGACGATAATGGTATAAGAATAAATATGCTGTCAAAACACTTGTGTAAATAACTTGCGCTGCCGTATTCATATTAGCCACCAAAAAACCCTAGCCATATATCGTCCTTTGCTGTTATCGAAGCCCCCGCAACCGATACATGCTATTTATAACCAAATCTATCATCCTAGCCACTCAAAATAGACATTGGAAATCCTAGTTGACGCCACATGCCACTTTTCACCAAATTTGTTGGCCGCCAAAGACAAAGCAAACTTATATATTGTCCAATGGCCATAACTATACAATAGTTATGTATTTATCAGTAATTATTAGACATGTGAAAGAAATGAACGTTCACGAACTGTTTGGTTGAAAGTTCGTTCACTTAATAACCGGACAAACATGAACAATTCTTTTCTCAGGTAATTAACTAAATGAACATGAACACAATTTGTTCATTTATCTATGTTGGTAAATGTCCGTTTAAGTTTGTTCATTTAAATTTTAATAAATACAAAATTAGTTATCTTTGTATAAATATAAACATAACGAGGCCCGTTTAGATCATGTATACAACTCCTTTTCATGTTGTAAAAAACAAATAATTGTGATCATCCACTAGAGTTTGTATTAATGAATGCTAACTTATGTTCATTTCTGTTTGTTTACATTTGTTCAAATATGTTCGTTTAAGTTTATTTGTTTATGTTCGTTTATGTCATGAAATTTTCCATTTATGTTTCAAACCAATAAACACACACATGCTTAATTTCTTAATAAACAAACGAAAAAAAATATTGTTCGATTATATGTTCGTGTTTGTGTTTTTAAGTTACATGCACGAACACAAACACGAACGTTCCCTATTCATGTTCATTGGGTTCCATTTCTATACTATTATAAATATATATTTAAAACAGATCGGCTTTTATTCTTGAGTTAATGGTCATGGTTTTTAAGAGTGAACGTAATGGGCGACAAGTTGGGAGTTTTTTGGGCGACAAGGGGCTACAAACCCCCCTCCCTGGGCGATATTGGGGTGATAAGTGTGGGTGGGTGGGGAGGGGGGGGGGGGGAGGTATAGATTTGCCGTTTGTGTGGGTTTGAAAATAATAATAAAAAATTAAAAAGGAGGCGATAACACCACTACACCTCTTATATAAAAATCGTCCCTCTACTTACGTGACGCCACACGTCAAAACCTCCCTCGTTTTATAGCTTTCCACTACACGCAGGTAATGGGCGAAATTTTTTTTAACAAAGAAGCGTAATGTAATTGGTACTTTTTTCAAATAATATATAATTGATTACTAATATAAACACTTTTTACCTCACAACATTTGGTGTGATGGCAAAGGTTGCTTAATAAACAAATTGGAGGTTGGGTGTTCAAGCCTCACAAGGGACACATGCAAATAATATTTGGTTGTTTAAAAAAATAAAAAATAAAATATATATAAACACTTTTTGGATGATTTAATGATGTTGCAAGATTTGATTCTATACAGGTAGGGTAGAAAAAGCTTCACATACCCATTAGATAACACTAGCGGGTCGTTCAGGACTCTCTTAGAGGACATTCGCGGCTCATCTACAGTGCCCACATAATATATGGAGGGTAAAATACCATAAGAACACAAGTTAAAATAGTTATCCTAAAAGATAAGGAACCTCCCGCAAATGCGGAAGCCTCTCAAATGCGGAAGAAGAATTGGATGATGTCAATAAAGGCAGTTGTAACCAACTTCCTTCTAGAAGATTGATTTGAATATTCCCTGAAAGGGACACTCCCTCCTTCGTGAAGAGCACATGACAGTGCGATCAATGAGACAGCTGGACAAATTATTATAAAAGTGCACATAGCTAGCTGTCACCTCCTATCAAACTGCACCCCCGTTTTTATTCAGGTAGAAAGAGCATCTTCCAGATAGTGCCAGTTGCACCAGTCATATTACCTAACCACCGGCTATAAATACCTAACTAATCATCACGAGGTATTCATTCACACTCCACATATTACATCAATCACTAAGTACTTTCTCTCTCTCAAGAATTGTACGCATTCTCACGTCGGAGGATGGTTACGGGAAGACCCCCAATATTATCCTTCCCTTAACGAGCACACGGTGGTTCTGTTTTGCAGGTCATCACTGTAAGAGTTGTTTGGATCTAGACTTTAGTTTGCCTAATTCCTATTTCATAGCCCACACCTGATGGAAATATAGATTTAACCTATTTGGGTTTGAATTCGTGTTTCTTCATATTCGATACGAATCAGATGCTCATTTACCAAAGAACAGACCCATAGTTAGGAACTGTTCATATATTAAATGACTTGGATATTTTAATAATGATTCATGTCATTTTGAGATTTTTATATATAGAAACTAGTTAATAATACCGTACGTTGCAGCGGGACACGACGGGAGATGATCAATATTGATTTTGAACTTTACAGATCGGCTCTTTTTGGTTCGTTGCGATGACAAAAAAAAAACAACCA
This sequence comes from Bidens hawaiensis, assembly GCF_021521415.1. NCBI lineage: Eukaryota > Viridiplantae > Streptophyta > Magnoliopsida > Asterales > Asteraceae > Bidens > Bidens hawaiensis. The sequence continues at coordinate 46,935 of NW_027494384.1, forward strand.
ACGATGTAAATAAGAAATTATTGTATTATTCTTTAACCATTGATATAATTATTTTTTAAAATACCACCACCGTCAATGATAATTGCTACTAATACGGCCGTCTCTCAAGCATGTTATGTAGAATCAACTGATTCAATATTCATATTTTATAAATTTGATCATTATATAAGAAAGTTATATAATTAGTATCACACATATATATATAGAGAGAGAGTATCATTACAGAACTGCTAAATTATTTAAGAACTTGAAGGAACCCTTGAAAACTAACGCTTTTTATAAAAAAATTTGTATGTTAATGTTCTTTGAGAGTAGTTTTATCATTTTTTTTATATATATATTTACGATTACAATTTTGAAAATTAATTTTTATACATATTTATGTTTTGTTTTACACCTATGTAAATTTGTGAGTACATAAATTTTACATATATGTAAACTTGTGATTATTATATGTAATAAAAATTTTTATAGAAAATGTGATAAAACTACTCTTAAATATTGTTAATATATAAAAAAATTTAAAAAATTGTTTGGTTGTTAAAGGTTCCTAAGAGTTCTTAACTTTTTTAGAGTTCTTAAATGATACCAATATATATATATATATACTATATGAATAAAATTTTCCCTATTAAGATCCAAGATTTTTCAAAGTCAACAAGAATTCCAAATTTCGCCACATAACTGTTGGGCCACGGTTTTGTGGTTTGTACTTAATATAGTAATGTTGGGCTTGGGGTGCGGGTTGTATGTAAACCGAGAACACGCTTGTGTTCTCGGTGGGCCTTTCTATGTTTTGGGCCAGTGATGGTTTGCTTATATATAGACATATGGTGTATAGGTTAAAGGTTGTTCATTCCTAGTATTGTGTATTCAAGTATTGTAAGTGCTTAAGCACCCGACGTATTCATCAATATACGTGTGTGTTTAAGCAACCTCGTGTTAAATTACTTTGTCAACTCGTGTTCTTGAATCATCGAGTATAGGTATTCCACACCTATACTTGTTGTGTTGATATCATATTGTAGTGATCCAGATTCGGGACTTACAATTGGTATCAGAGCCATAGACCTTTTCAGGCTCGTTATTGTGATATCAACGATTCAAGAATATCATTTACAAGGTTATAATGTGTTTTCCGGCGAGAATCTGATTGGAGAAGAAGACTGAGTTGTTTTTAAGCAAAGATTGACCTTGATCTGGAATTAAAATCAAATCCCATATTTTTGGAAGTTTGTTACAAGTTAGTTGAAGATTTCTTTTGGTTTTCGGCCTCTGTAGTTCTTGATAACCATTATTTCTCAGCTAAGGATTGTTTTCGGTGACTGCTTGTTCTCGGCTTCTCGTAGTTCTCGGCCAATTCGTGTTCTCGGTCAAAGAGTTGGTCAACAAATTGAGTTTTCGGTCAATCTTTGGTCAACACCTGAGTTCTCGGTCAATCTTTGGTCAATACCTGAGTTCTCGGTCAAAGAATTGGTCAACACTCTAGTTCTCGGTCAACGTGTTTCATCATACTCTCAGCCCAGTCTACTGTGTTGGCCCCTTTGTCTTGGACTTGGATTTTTAACTGGATTTAAAACTCTAATTGGACTTAATTATATTTGGATTTAAATTAAAATGACCCAGTTAACTAAATGGCAGCAGCTCCATCAACTCGTCACTTCACCAAGAACTTGATTCCATCATGGGCACTGCTACTCGTATACCCCGTTTATTGTCCCATGAGGGGTTCAGTGAATGGAAATTCCGTTTCGAACACTATGCCAAGATGAAAGATTCAAAAATTTGGAAAAGCATTGTGAGGGGACCTCAAAGGATCACCTATCAAAGGGATGGTTCAACCGAGGTTCTTGTGAAACCAGTTGCTCTATATGATGTTGATGACTTTGCAAAAGTTGAAGAAGATGAGAAAGCTCTTTCAACTCTAACTATGGAACTCTCACCCGAGATTGCCCTTCAGTTTAGAGAACTCCAATCAGCTAAGGAGTTGTGGGCTGCACTGATAGAAGTTTATGAGGGAAATGAGGATATGAAGAGAAGTCGCCAAGATTTGCTGCGACAAAAGTTTAATATGTTCAAATCATGTTCTGGGAGAGACAATGGAATCTCAACTTCAGAGGTTTATATCCCTTGTAACTGAAATGAAAACTGCTAGGATCTTTCTGCAAACCTCATAAATTAACAGCAAGTTAGTAAACTCTCTGCCGAAAAATTGGGACATGAATGTTGCAGTTATCAAAAAGACCAAAGATCTTAACAGAACGAGCATGACTGAAATGATTGCCACCATTAAAGCCTGTGATATGGATGATAAACAACGGGCAATAAATCATGCTAGTTCTTATAGTGCTGCTGGATATAACTTTGCTTCTAATAGTGCCCTCATGTCTCAAGATAGCTTCTCACTGTTCAAGCCCTCTCAACAACCACCACAGGGAAACTTCCAGATGTTTTCATCCACCCTCGGTCAATCATCATCATCCAATTCACCTAATCCAGCTTCAGCATTTTTCACCAAATCTGGTCAGTCTACAAATGATTCTGGTAAAACCACTCCCAGTCTAAACTCCAGCCAGATTCCCACCATACCTAAAGAAACTCAAGAGAATATCGCTCTAATGGCGGGATTTATGAATTGTTATCATGCTTTTCTGGCCGGAGACTTGGTTCAACCGGTGGTTACTGCTGAACTAGATCAGATTCATCCCGATGATGTTGAAGAAATGGACATCTCGTGGCAAATTGCCATGGCAGTTTTCCGTGCAAAGAAGTTTACTAAGAGGACAGGTAGAAATAATTGGAACATGCCTAATAACCAAAAGGTGGGTTTTAACAAAGAGACCCTCAGGTGCTACAACTGTCACGAGCCGGGTCATTTTGCTCGTGAATGCACTAATCCTGCTAAGGATGGAAATATGGAAAGGGCATTGGTTCCAGTTGGGAATGCTCGGGGTGAAGTTGGAGGTAGTTCAGGAAATGGTGAAAGAGGTATGGTTGCTCAAACGTTCTCATGGGAAGGTCAGATGGTTGCGCTTAACATTGGAAATCAAATTGCAAATTTCGCAACAGTTGAAGACTCTGAAGAGGAAAACACTGCTGAGGAGAAGGTCAAGGAGCTCCAGTTTGCATACATGGCGTTTACTTCTCCGGTTTCATCTGAGGTACGTTTTCAACCATGTTCTTTAAATTGTGGTGAGAAAATAGAAATGTATAAACTTCACAACGATAGTCTAAGCAGCGATATGGAAAGAATAAAATCAGAGAACTTTAAACTTAAGAAAAATGAAAAGGGTTTATTAGACAAAATAGAATCTCTTAACAAAGACATTAAAAAAGTCTGATTTTAGCATAAGGAGCTGTCACTATCTTGATGGTAAACAAGAAATCGCTGAGTTGACTGCTAAATTGGAGGCCACCAAATCTGAAATTTTAAATCTAACTAGCAAGTTTGAAAATGCTGAATTTGATTTTAAGAAGTTCGATGGTTCCAGTAAAGTTGTCAACTCAATGATTGAAAATCAACTGTGGTGGAAAGAAATTGAAGGTGAGGGGATAGGATTCAGTCAAGTTCTCCCACCATACAACCACAATTATGTCCCAACTCCTGTCACCAAAGAACAGGAGGAAAAGATAAAGGACTTGAAGTATGGTACACAAGATAAGGGTGAGGAGACCGGTTCTGCGAATGCCGGTCCATCTACTTCAAGTATGAACGATTCTAATGTGTCTACTTCATGTGCAGAAAGAGTAATTGTGAAGGAGTGGACTGATGAGGATGACGACCCTAGCTTTGATTTTGATAATAATTTTGTTTCTAATGTTTCTTTAGAACTTCCTGTTTTGAATTCTGTTATTCTGACTGTTTGTGTGGGCTCTAGTTTAAAGAGCAAGGATACTTGTGTGGTTGATTCGGTTGAAACTTTAAACTCTAATAATGTGGTTTCTTATAAAAACAAATTTTCAAAAAATTCAAAAAAATCAGAAAAATATGTTGCACCTAAGTTTGTCAAGGAGGGATGCTCTAATGACAAACAAGGTGATAAGTTCAAAAGGGGTGACGTGAATTCTCGCAAAACTAAGCAAACTGGTCCACACAACCAGTCCAGACAAGGAGTTGCCCAGAATGAATTTTTTCATAAAACGTCAGACATGTTTTAACCGTGGCACTCTTTGCCATATTGCTAGAAACTGTCCACATCGTCCGTACATTCCCTACTATGGATTTTATCAAGGGAATATGCCATATGTGCCTCGTAATGCGTACAGACAAGGATTCAGGCATTATCCAGCTAGTTCCTTTGACGATGATTGGAATCGAAACAAATCTGGCAGGTTTAGTCCTCATCAGACCAAACCGAACAGGTTCAACAGAATGGTCAGAAAAGCCGTTTCACATCAATTCAAATATAAATACTAAGGCAAAGCTCAAACAGGAGAAAAAGGCGTATTCGTCTCCTCCCACGTACAAATCACCGGAGGTTACGACAACCATTCGTACATATAATTCCAAATCACACAGACATAGATGGTTTCTTATATCTCCGGCTAAAGATTCAACAAAATCTATTTTCGATGATCAAAAGGATATGTCATGGCAATCCATGTCAACTGTAGACGAATCAGGGTCACCCAGTGTAAGTATGGACTGGGTACCAAAAACTAACTAATCCCGCGTTTCGTGCAGGGACAGCTATGGAGGAATATCATCAGACCTTGGTATGTTGATAGTGTCTGTTCCAGGCACATGACAGGAGACATTACCCAGCTACACGATATTCAAACATTTAATGGTGGGTATGTGTCTTTTGCGGGAGGAGAGAAAGGAAAGATCACTCAAAAGGGTACTGTAAGTAACGGTTTTTTAAAGTTTGAAAATGTTAATTTTGTTCTAGAATTAAAGCATAGTCTTTTGAGCGTGTCACAAATTTGTGACAAAGATTTTTCAACTCATTTCACTAAAAAGGAATGCTTAATTCTGAAACCTGGTATTATCATACCAGAAGACTGGATTCTTGTTCGATCACAACGAAAAGATAATGCGTATGTGATTGATATGAACAAAAATGTTCCTGACGAAATAACTTGTCTATTTTCAAAAGTGTCAGAACATAATGCAATGCTTTGGCATCGTCGACTTGGTCATGCTAATACTAAAAACCTGAATCGTCTTGCTAAAAACAATTTAGTGTGTGGTTTACCAATCAAGGATTTTGTGACTGTTGAAAAATGTGTTGCTTGTGCTTTGGGTAAACATATCGAAAATCTCATAAGCCTAAGTTAATTAATACCATCTCGTCAGTTTTTCAGTTACTTCGTATGGACCTCTTTGGGCCGGTTCATGTCTTAAGTTTGTCTCGTAGCTCTTATTGTCTTGTTATTACTGATGACTACTCACGTTTTACATGGGTATTTTTCTTGTCAAATAAGAGTGAAACTGCAGATCTGATCAAGAAGTTTGTGGTGTTAATGGAGAATCAACTGAACCTAAAGCTGAATTTAAGAATGCAGTTCTGAATCACTTTTGCTCAGAAAAGGGGGTGCATCGTCAGTACAGCGCTCCACGGACACCTCAATAAAATGGTGTCGCTGAAAGAAGAAATAGAACTCTAATCGAGGCAGCAAGAACAATGTTGTGTGACTCTAAACTGCCACTATTTTTCTGGGCAGAAGCCATTAATATGGCCTGCTATGTTCAGAATCGGGTAATAATCAACAAGTCAAAAATGAAGACTCCGTATGAGATTGTTTATGGTCATCAACCCACTGTCGCACATTTCAGAACTTTCGGGTGTCCGTGCACCTTACTAAATAAACCACTCCAAAGTTTGGGGTCGCGGCAGATGAGTGTTACTTCGTTGGATTTGCGGGAAATACAGCATATAGGGTCTACAACAAGTCAACCAAGCAGATTCTAGAGTCGTATGAAGTTCGTTGGTTTGAAGAAAATGAGACTGACGCCCGTGTTGGTCCCGATTGGTTATTCGACTACAATGAATTCTTCAAGCCCTTCAATGTATTTCCAGTCATCAACACAGATTCTCAAGGTGGTCTCACAGTGGAAGTTACACAAGACAGTTCTCAGTCACTTTCTCATATTTCTCCGTTACTGGATGATGATGTTACTGAGTTGACTAGTGTTTCGACCACAACCGATAATCAACCTAAACAATCTTCAGAGACCGATTGTTCACCAATCTCGTCTGAGAATACTGCAAATGTTGAGGGGGAGAGTTCTGTTCGTCAGATATTCGGGAGCACACTGTTTCCAGGCGCCATTCCAGATGAATACGTTGCCGGCACCTCGTACAATCACAGTACAACAACGTCTGGCTGGAAAAACCCCCTTACTGATTCTGGGGAGAACGTAACAAATCTTCAACCTAACAGTGATGTTTCTGATAATTTAATTCCATCTAGAATCCAAAAGAATCATCCGATTGAAAACATCATAGGTCCCATTGAAGCAGGTGTGTCCACCAGAAGTCAGACCGGACACATAAACAGTTGTATGTTTTCCTGTTTCATATCTCAAATCGAGCCAAAGAATGTTGAGATGGCCCTTCAAGAACCTAGTTGGGTTGATGCTATGCATGAAGAACTAAATCAGTTTGATAAGTTGAAGGTATGGAGATTGGTTAAACTGCCGGAAGGAAAGAAAGCTCTTGATACAAAATGGGTTTTTAGGAAAAAGCAAGATGACACCGGGGTTATGGTTCGAAATAAGGCACGACTGGTAGTTCACGGATTTTGTCAGGGTGAAGGGTTAGATTACACAGAAGTCTATGCTCCAGTAGCTAGACTTGAGGCGATTAGAATTTTTCTGGCCTACGCATCATATATGGGGTTCACCGTATATCAGATGGATGTTAAAACGACGTTTTTGTACGGTGAAGTCAAAGAGGAAATTTATGTTGATCAACCACCGGGTTTCGTTGATTATAAGAAACCCAATCATGTCTACAAGTTAGACAAGGCCTTGTACGGGCTACATCAGGCTCCGCGGGCGTGGTATGCTACACTGACCGCGCACCTTCTTGACCACGGCTACAAGCGTGGAACGATTGATCAAACTTTGTTCCGGAAAACTGTCGGAAAAGATTTGATTCTGGTCCAGATCTATTTTGATGAAATCATCTTCGGATCCACCAGTGCTGATCTGTGCAAAGAATTTGAGGGTGTTATGAAGAAAAGATTTGAAATGAGCTCGTTGGGTGAAATGACAACATTTCTGGGTTTACAGGTTTTCCAAAGTCCGACATGAATTTTGTTGCATCAAGGAAAGTATGTTGAAGATATGCTGGCTAAGTTTGAACTTCAAGAATCCAAGAGTGCTAATACTCCGATGGCAGAAAGACCGCTATTGTCATCTGATCCTAAAGGGAGTCCCGTAGATAAAACATACTATCGATCGATGATCGGGTCTCTGATGTATCTCACAGCTAGTCGTCCTGACATAATATTTGCAGTCTGTCAATGTCTCGCTTCCAGGCTAATCCTAAACTCTCTCATTTAATTGCTGTTAAACGTATTTTTAGATATCTGAAGGGACCACCGAAGTTAGGTCTTTGGTATCCCAAACAATCAGAATTTGATCTTTATGCTTTTGCTGATAGCAATTATGGTGGAGATGACATTGATAGGAAATCCACGTCAGCCGGTTGCCAGTTTCTCGGAGATCGCCTAATCTCATGGCAGTGTAAGAAACAACAAACAATGTCCACCTCGATTGCCGAAGCAGAGTATGTTGCGGCATCCGCTGCTGCTCTCAGGTTATCTGGATGCAAAACCAGTTGCTGGATTACGGTTTGAAATTTTTTGACACTCCTATTTTCTGTGATAATGATGCGGCCATTGCTTTTGTGAAAAACCCTGTCCAACATTCTAAAACCAAGCACATCGATATTAAAATTCATTTTATTCGTGACTGTTTCGATCGGAAATTGATTCATCTTGAACAAGTCCACACCGACAACAACGTGGCGGATTTATTTACAAACCTGGTCGGAACAACAAAATTAGTGCTTTTGGGTTTTCTTAAAATGCTTCGTTTCGTGGATTGAGTCTTTTTGGGGATAAATTTGTCCATATTTGTTTATTTTTGCACAAATTTAGGGGGAGAAAAATCAAAAAGACAAAAATAGTGTGTGTGCGTTGAAAAAATCAAAATGTCAAAAATAGTGTGTCTTCGTTGTTTTTATTATTAAAAAAATTCTTTTCAAGATTCATTCTCGCTTAAAATTATGTCGGTTGCTCAAGTTTGAAGGACATATACTTGTATATGGTTGGTCCGGTGGTCTACTTGTAGTTTCACAGAATAGCCATTCACCTAACGACTGAAAGCACCCAAGGAGATTATGATGTGTTTTGTGTTTCGCATTCTTTCACTTAAAATTATGTCGGTAACTCTGAGTTGGAAGGACATACGTTTTCATGCATGTTTGGTCCGGTTAACCAACTGTGGTTATAATGGATAGTCATTTACCTGAAGGCTTAAAGTGAGCGGGGTGACTGAATTCTTAACACGTGTGTTTTACCCTACTCCCTAGGAAGTGATATTACTATTCTATTAACAGCTTTTTAGAAGCTTTAAAACATTTTCAAATGAAAATTTATCCAACCTTTGGAAAGTGATAGATAAATTGTTTCTGTGTGCCTAACGGGTGAAGTTATTAAGCTTAAAAGGTTCTAGAACAGTCATTGATGTGTATGGTAGCTTTCCATGATGCGTAAATGTTAAAGTGATATAAACTAAATTTGCTAAACTTAATGTGGAGAGTCATTTTGAAGACATGTGCATGTCTCCAGATACATCTCTCCGAATGATAGGCAGAAAAGCAATTACCTAGTCATACACGAGCCTGCTAGTGTCTTGATCACCAAAAATATTGTACCGTCAAGATGTTATTACTATTATTATTGAAGAAAAAAAAAATAAAATAAAATAATAAAAATAAATAAAAAAATTTGTTTATGATTACGTTTACTTATTACTATTAAAGTCATTTCATAATCAAGGCTTAAAGGGTCAAACTAGAACTACAGAGATGGGGGCACACAAGTAAGTCCTGTCATGTCTCGAATGAAAGGCTTGTCAGTTTACTGGCACTAAGTCCAACGTTCAACCTTAAGACTAAGCATGTTTTATATAAAATCTTTTGGTCAAGCACTAGGGGGTTGGAGTCAAATTGGGGTGATCTGGGGAAAACCAAATACGCTTTGAGAAAAGATGGGGGGCATCACAGGTCCATGAGTGATGTCCATCTAAGCTTTATGCCGAACTTAACCTTAATCATATCACTGATGCAATGAAAATCATGCTAAGTATGTTATACCTGCTATCAACCTGTCTTTTATGTCATAATAACGCTAAACATAAATCCTTGTGACAGCCTCTTAAACGATATGATTCCATGTTCGGATCTTTTCATAGAAGGGCGGCAATTTTACTAAGAACTGAAATTTGATCCCCATTAAAGGGAGTTGTCTTTCATTGTTGTGTGGATTTATTTTTCTTTTTTTTATTTTTATCTTATTTTATTTTATTTTGTTTTGTTTTGCCTAATTTTATTTTTCCTCTAGAAATTACTCTCCTCGAAACGTTTGTGTAAATTAAGCTTTCTTAATTTTGGGCTTGGAAAGATTTGGGTCATTTTTGTTGGGTCATAACCCTAGTTGGGTTGTCCTTAGTTTTCGGCTTGCTTTGAGCCCATTAAAGGGTTTTCGGCCTGCTTGATCTTGGTATAAGTAATTTTTAAAGAGTTTCTTCATTTTCACTTTTATTACTTTACAAAATCCAAACTCTCTAATCATATTAGCCAAGATCATCTTTCTGAATCATCTTTGCCGAGATCAAAACCCTCTTCAGTAATCACAATTTAAAGTGTTCTTCTTTGACTAGCAGGTACTGGAGAAGGTCAAATGAGATTTATATGCCAGTGAGGCCTATTTTGGTGTTTTCATAAACGGTTTTCATGGATGGTTTGATGAATTAAGCATTGGTTTTATGAGTAATTAGGGTTTTGATGGATATATTAGTGTTGATTTAAGGTTTTTGGTTGAGTATTTATAAGATGTTGCAAGTTTAATGGAGGTTTTAGGGATCTCGGTGGTTTGAAGACGATTACACGTTTCCCGAGGTGGAATCCAAAGGGGTTCTCTGTCCCCAGCTGGCAAGGAGTTCTCGGTTTGACTTTCGTTGACCGAGAACTCCCTATCTTGGCAGATAACTTCGTTCTCGGTCTAATCTTGACCGAGAACTCTTGTTCTCGGCTAACTTTCATTGTTTTTTGACCGATAACAAATCTGTTGACCGAGAACTCACATTTTTTACCGAGATCCCTCCTACTGGCTTAATACACGCTGACTGGGCCCAAAATTACACAGTATTGTGTATTTGGGCCAATTAATACATTTTTGGGCCGTCAAATGTGTTATTCTTTGGGCCTGTATCATTTTAATAATTCAAGTCCTCTTCTAATTATGGACAAATTCTTAAGCACTATCAAGCCAATCTATTTAATATCTAACGTGATACGTTTGGTGCAGATATGGCTAATCAAAACCCGTTAAAGTTTGTGGATACTCATAATATAGTTGGCCACTTGTATGATCCACCAATGGCTCATAAGGAATTCAAGTCGATGATAGTCGGACTCAATACCTACAGGATCTCTCATGCTCTTCGAGAGAACCCTGTCATTTGCAAGAAGATGGTTACCGACTTTTGGAACAATGCAAAGATTAACTCACATGGGCCAGATGGAGTTATTTCAATTGACTCCAAAATACAGAAGAAGCCGGTCGTTGTTACTGAAGCCATCATCAGAGAAGTGCTCTTGTTTGGGGATCAACCCGACTACCCAATAGAGTACTCTTCTGCTGAAGTTACTGAAGTTCTTACAAGAATGGGTTATGAAGGTACCTATCCACCAGCAATCAAGAAGCTGTTTCACCCATACTGGAGATACCTACTGCACACGTTCTTTACATGTATATCGGGAAGAAAGGGAGGTTCAGATGAGATCAGTCACACCCAAATGTCTGCCATTGCTGCTCTGATCATGGATTGGAATTACAACTATTCCAAATTTGTTTTCAATGAAATGATGAGCAATCTAAGGGCAAAGAAGAAGGAGATATTCCTGATGTATCCAAGGTTCTTGCAGTTGATTTTTGATTCTCATTTCACTGACCTGGTTAAATCTGTTGAGACCTTGGACATGAAGTCTATGGGACCCAATTCCTTTGGGTTAATGAAGCAATCAAGGAAGGGAGCCAAAGTGGTTTATAGGGGATTAAGACCTCTAGTAAAATTCGGTCGTTTTGCTGAGACCGAAGCTCAGGTTGCTGACGAGCACGTGGCGCCCGCTCAACCACGTGCTGTAACATTTGAAATTTCTGATGATGAGGAAGAAGAAGAAGAACACCGTCAGTCAACCATCCTTACTGATTATGAAAGACTGAAAGCCCTTGAAGCCGCTAAAGCTTTATTTCAGTCAACAGCTCTGAAGCCTCCTCAGATAGTTACTGAAAACATTGAGGAAGATTATGTTGAAGAACCAGCTGCTGATCTCATTCATCGTAAACGAAAAAGGGTTGATTTGAGATCTAGCGAGTTGGAAAGTGGAGTCAAAACAACCATCATAACACCAACACCAGCACCAACATCCATACCAGCACCAGAATCAACACCCATACCAGCACCAGAATCATCTACCAGCCCTGTTGCTGAACTATCTCTCCAGGAGTTGCTCTCTAGTGATTTTGTCAGTGATTTTGATTTTGAGACAGAAATTCCATGCTCAAACCCTTCATATATTCCCTCTGGTTCATCTGGTCCATCTGCTCAGGGTCAATCAAGCACAGGTGTTTCAGATAAAGTTGTCCAAATCCTTGCTATGTAGGAGAATTATTTTCAGAACAAGGGAAAAGGCGTGGTTCTTGAGAACGCTCCTGTGGATGTTCAGGCACTGCAACGACGAGTCTTTGAACTCGAGCAGGATTCAGTGATTAAAGATGTCCGTATTCAGGAACTTGAGGCTAGCAACTCAGATTAAGACTCCAAGATTAAAGAGTTGCAGTCAGGCATGGGAGGTTTAACAGCAATGTATCTCGATCTCCAACAAAAGCTAGTTCAGAAATTTAGAGATGAGTTCAAAAGTAATGAAGATATGGTATATCGAACTCCCACTGCTAATCAGGACAAAGATTCTGATGTTCGTCCAGACAATAACATTGGTGTTAGTCGACAAGAGGAATCAGAGTCTCTAAAGCAATACCTGGATGCACCATCTATCACCACAGAAAAATCTGGCAGAATTCAAAAGAAACTACTTGAAAAGGGAAAGAAGAAGTTGCTGGTGATGAAGAACTTAGATCAGAATGTTGTATCATCGGATCACCCAGAGAGATTTGTTGTTACGATTCAAAAGGGATTCTCTGACAAATACGGTGATCGATCTGGAGTTTTATCCTGGGGTTTCGATGCAGATTAGAATATGTGGTGGGTTAAGAGAAAGTCAGGAACAATGGAGTACTATAAAAAGATGAAAGACTTTGGTTCCTGGACTAAAGTGGATTTGAGTGACTTAATAAATGCTCCATTTACAAATCCATCAAATGACAAGCGGGGCTCAGACTTCTGGGATTTTTTGAAAAGACAAGTTGATCGAGGTTTCCCGCATATGAAGACCGCCAAGTCATTTTTGAAGAAAGCAAAGGGTGTTCAAGATCCGAGGGCAGGAAAAACAATGGTGAGTGTAATGTGGCCTCCCATAAAGAAAGCTACTTACATTCTCGTACCAGATGCCATTCCCAATGGTACGTTGGAGAACATGAGATTCTGGTTTTATGACTCCTTCACTACCACAGCCATTGTCAAGCTACAAAAGGGGAAAAGTCAATACCGTTTTGTTGACCCTAAGGATTTGTTAAAATTTGGGGAAAAGGACATCAAGACTCTCAGCACATTTCAAATTACAGCCGATCCACTTTTTGAAACAGCTGCCAAAGAATACATGAGCATGGTAGCGTCCATCATCAACAACAAATTTTGGGCTGGAGGGTTGAAAGATGCAGATATTGACTACATGGAGCAAGATTAAATATAAAGCTACAACCCAAGGGGGAGATTTTTGGGCCAAGGTTTTGTGGTTTGTACTTAATATAGTAATGTTGGGCTTGGGGTGCGGGTTGTATGTAAACCGAGAACACACTTGTGTTCTCGGTGGGCTTTTCTATGTTTTGGGCCAGTGATGGTTTGCCTATATATAGACATATGGTGTATAGGTTAAAGGTTGTTCATTCCTAGTATTGTGTATTCAAGTATTGTAAGTGCTTAAGCACCCAACGTATTCATCAATATACGAGTGTGTTTAAGCAACCTCGTGTTAAATTACTTTGTCAACTCGTGTTCTTGAATCATCGAGTATAGGTATTCCACACCTATACTTGTTGTCTTGATATCATATTTGTAACGATTCCGGCAAATTCAGGTATACCCTAGCCGGAATATACTATTTACGAGTTATTCAATACTGAATATATGAATTATAATGTGTTTATACGAGTATATAAGATTCACAGTACGAATTATACTCGAATATACAGTTAGTCGCATTGAAATTACGATTAATCGATGAACGATTATTGAAACCCGAACGAATCGGGGATTACATTATAGACGAAATATATAATGTTTAGTGATGTGTACGAAGTATAAAAGCTTCGGGATAAGTGAATTATAGCACAGAAAAAGGATTTCGATTTATTAGTACGTCGGTACGATAAACGAAACCTTTAACATCAAACCAAGCAAGAGACAATCGATCAAGCCGAAAAAGATGCACAATTACCGACAATATGATGTGTTAAGTCAATAAATGTCATGGTTTAAGTTTTTAAAGTTTTTAAATCGGTTTTATATAAATTTAAATTTTAAGCCGAAAAACGACCGTTTTGGCCTCGTTTTGAGCGGAATTAAACGTTTAACCGAAAAACGAACTGAACCAGATTATCCACAACATTATCCGGATTACACAATCCAAATGTGTGGCCATGGTTTGAGATGTGGGCCCCCCCAACCCATACATGGACTGATCGGTCCATGGGTACACACACACACACTTCATTTTCTTTTTTTAACAATCCAACTCTCCAAATCCTCTCAACCCTTTACACATTCATCCAACCTCCTTTGATTTATACCAAGAAACCGAGGTAAAGATCGGATTATAGTCGTGTTCATCGTCTTTTCTTGAGTCATTTACAAGAAAATGAGGTTTCAAGTGAAAAATGGGTGAAAACCCGAGATGAAACCGATTCTTGCATGATCAAGTGATGTATACAAGTTATACAAGGGATCTTGGTCCAAGAAAGGAGTTAAAAGAGTCAAAAACGAATTTTTACGGTTAAAATCTTTGTTTTGATGTCTTAACCGAAACCATGAATGAAATGGCTTGATTGTGGGTATAACTTGCTTGGTGTGGTGTTGTTGTGCTTGTAGGTGTTGTATCTAGTTGCTAGCAAAGGCTAGAAAGCAAGATCTTTGCGATCTAAAGCTAGAAACACAAGGTAGTTCGGTTTTTCGTATGATTTGTAAGATTTGGACAGATTGTGGTAGACTTAGAGTTGAGTCATGAAATTTCACAGAGATGATCTACACATGAAAATATGAGATCTGTGAAATTTTGGTAATTTTTGGATAAAGAATGAATATTTGGTGAATTTAATGCTCGGTTTTGGCTAAAAATGATGAAAAATAGCTAAACATCATGAAACATTCTGGAAAAATTCAGATAAGCTTTTTATAACATATAAAAGTCACACACAAAATTTCAGATCCATTGGAGAAGTCTAAGTAGGCTTTTCGGTAAAACGAGATCTAGGGTTTTCTAGCTCGGTTTTGGTAAAAATAGCATGAAAAATGAGTTTTTGGTTTTGTAAAAATTACTGGGAACTATGTGGATGTCAGGAGTCATCCCAGAAAAAGTTGGGATTTTTCTAAGGTTTTTGGTATTTTTGACATATTTGGTGTTTAAATGACGTTTAAAAATAGATAAATAAATGTTAAATATAAAAATTAATTATGGAAATATTTTTATAAAATTCCTTACTATCAAAAACTGATTTTTGCAAAATTTCAAGATCCGAGACTAAACGGATAATTATTTGTGCTAAACAGAACATAAAAACAAACTTTTAAAGCTTAAAACGTGTAAACCGGCAAAGTTCGCCTAAGCGAGCTGACTGGTGTATAAAAACCCTAAAAATGGACTATTTTCATGAAACTAAGTTAGTCAAGTAAAAATAAATCATCCGAAAATAATTCGGATGATTTGGGTAATTTTACCCGATTTAGTCGTTTCCGGTATATTAAAGACGGAAACGGGCCCCGCGGCCAAACGGGGTGTCTAAACCGAGCTCTAATTTCACCACTTTAATTAAAATATCAATAACAACTATTTTCGGGTCGTATGTGGCCAAACTCATTTTTGAAAACATAAAGACGAATAACCGTGCTAGGCACGCAAAACGAGAAAACAAACTAATGGTAGTTTTGACTAAAGAACTCTAAGTGATATCACAATCTAAGTCCTGAGAAGTGTTTCGGGGTTAACATTGTCCCCGGATCGTGTACGGTACTGGGTTAACAGTGTCCCCAGACGTACCGGTTAACACGAATTTAAGTTGTGTAATTTTTCTCGTGTACTTTGAGTTGTCGTGGTGCATAGGCTATCACCTTTTCTCTTTGCATGAGCGCGACCCAAGGCCTAATCGTGATGCGTCACAGTAAACTGTGAATCCATCGGTTACTTCTGGAAGGGAAAAGACTGGTGCACTACACAACTTTTGCTTAAGCAGTTGGAAAGCTTCTTCTTGCTTTTCTGTCCACTCATATTTCCTGTCTTTCAAAGTCAATTGGGTTAAGGGTTGAGCTATAGAAGAAAAGTTCTCAATGAATCTACGGTAATATCCAGCTAATCCCAAAAATTGTCGCACTTCAGTGGGTGACCTTGGTGTCTCCCAATTCTTAATTACTTCAACTTTTATTGGATCCACATAGATACCATTTTCATTAATCACATGCCCTAGAAAGTGGACTTTTCAAAGCCAGAAATCGCACTAGGAAAATTTGGCGTATAGCTTTTCTTCTTTTAGAAATTCTAGAATCAATTTCAAGTGTTGCTCATGTTCTTTCTTGGTTCGAGAGTAGATAAGTATGTCATCGATGAATAATATCACGAATTTATCTAAGTATGGCTTACAAACTCTGTTAATAAGGTCCACAAATACAGCGGGTGCATTTGTTAGACCAAATGGCATGACCAAAAATTCATAATGGCCATAGCGAGTTCTGAAGGTGGTTTTATGAACATCTTTTTCTACAACATGTAACAGATGGTGTCCGGATCGCAAGTCGATTTTTGAGTAGTAGCTTGATCCTTGCAATTGGTCAAACAAATCATCAATCCTCGGTAGTGGTTACCGATTCTTAATGGTGAGTTTGTTCCGTTCTCGGTAATCGATACACATTCGGAAAGAGCCGTCCTTCTTTTTCACAAATAAGACTGGAGCTCCCTAAGGTGAGAAACATGGTCTTATAAATCCTTTGTCCAGTAATTCCTAAAGCTGATTAGATAGCTCCTGCATTTCCGATGGTGCCAATCAATACGGAGATCGAGCTATCGGAGCGGCATCTTGAACCATATCGATTCTGAATTCGACTTGACGCTGAAGAGGTAATCCAGGAAAATCTTCAGGGAAAACTTCTGAAAAATCTCGGACTACAGGGACATGATCTATTTTTTTTTTCTTTTGCCTTGGTATCAACTACGTTGACGAAGAAATCCGGACATCCTTTCCTTAGCATTTTGCGGGTTTTCGTTATACTAGAGAGTTTTAACTCTGTGTTACTCCGATCTCCTTGAATAACCAGACATTGACCAGTTGGGGTTGGTAAACAAACTAGCTTTACGGAACATACGATCTCAGTTCCATTTTTGGATAACCAGTCCATTCCTACTACTATATCAAAATTGCCTAATTCTACGGGTAGGAGGTCGATTGAAAACCTATGGTTTTCTAACAGAATGTTGCAGTTTCGAACAACTTCACTGGTCTCGATTAGTTTTCCGTTAGCTAATTCAGTTGAGTAGCTATTGTCTAACTTACTGGGTTTAATACCGAGAATGGGTTCAAATTGGTTAGAAACAAAGATTAGATATGCTCCGGTATCGAATAGTACATAAGCATAGTGATTATTAACAAGAAGCGTACCGGTGACTAAGGATGAGTCCTTCCAAGCCTTCTTCGTATTAATCTCGAATGCTTTGCCCCTAGTGTTTTGACTTTTGAGTTTGGGGCATTCACTTCTGAAATGTCCTATGGTACCACACATGAAACATCCGGGAGTTCGGCTTCCCGTATATGTTGCTATCTTCGCGTAACTGTCGCGAGCCACATGACCAAATCGGTTGCATCAGTTACACATCCAGCATTCACCAACATGAATTCTTCCACACATGTTACCAGAGGATCTCTGTCCTAAGATTCCTCCTGGTCCTCTTGAGTTTGCTGCAAACATCCTTCATGTTCCGAGGTTTCTCTTGAACTGTCCTATTGAGTTACCATTCCACTTTCGTTTGAGTTCTCTGGGTTTTTGATTCTCGGTAGCTGCTTTTCGCTCGGGTTCTGCGGTGGCAGCTTTCTTTCCGTAATTTTTCAGAGTTCCCATTCGGATTGCATCATTAGTTAAGGATTTTGTCAGTCCTTGAGCTGAGTGAATGGTGGTTGGTTTGGAGGAGGTGACCATTCCACGGATTTCGGGAACTAAGCCCCAGATGTACCTCTCAGTTCTTGCATATTCAGGCATAACCAGTCAGGGTACTAGTCGTGCCAATTCTTTGAATAGGGAGGTATATCCTCCGATGTCAGCACCTTCCATCTTTAAATGCCAGAAGTCATATTCAATCTTCTGAAGTTCATTTCAGGGACATTATTCTTTTAACAACATTTCTTTCAGTTCTTCCTAGGTGAGACGGTAAGAGGCATCTTCTACAAGATTTTGAATTATGAAGTTCCACCACTCGAGTGCCTCATCACGGAATGAACATACTCCGTATTTTATCCGTTCGAGAGGAGTGCAATCACTGATTTTCATGACAGTTTCCATCTTCTCGATCCATCGGATATTTTCCAAAGGTCCTTCGGCACCGGTAAATTCTTTCTGTCTGCAACCATGGAAATTTTTGTATGAGCACCCGCGTACCATACTACCTGAGGGGTTTTCGTTTAGATTTTCGGTTCTAGGAGTTTCTCCGTTTATGTTATTAGTTGTATTACGGGGGTTTTGGCTTGAGTTGCGGTTAGCCTCATGTTGCTCGAGTGCCGTGTTCACATGTTGAGCGATTAATTGAGCTAACTCATCTTGAGAAGTTGGTAATCCGGACGCTTGATTGTTAGTCGTTCGTCTTGTTTTAGGCGCCATGTTTTCTTTTAGGAAAAGAATATAATTTTGTTGGTTTTGAAAAATAAATATTTTCTAAACTTTTATGAGATTAAATAGCATAATCCATAACACACACACACACACACACACACACACATATATATATATATATATATATATATATATATATATAATCATCCAAATGAGGGTGGGTTTCATATAATTACCAAAACCAACAAAATTTAGGTGTAATACATACTACACCTTTAACCACCCATCATAGTTCACAAGTACCTACAAGATAATAACAAGTACCCAAAAGACTACAAGTTTAACAATTAAGTTACACAACATTCTACCAAACTACCAACACTACTTGTGAGCTCAATCTAATGAAAGCTCATCAAGTAGCACACACAAGGCTCGATCACCCCATTCTTCACCTCCAATTCTCCCACCCTCTCTTCCGTGTTCAACCCCTTGTTCCTTATGTCGAACACATACTGGCATAAGGCATTGTGCGTGTGGTCATCAGTGCCTTGTTTGTCTTCGTGGCGAGAACACGGTTTACGAGAGTATGGATGACGTTCTCGTAAGTCATAACCTTTCCTAAGAGAATCATAATGAGCTCGCGGTCAGTGGGACCCTCCTCTACCACGGGCTCCGGAGAAGGAGGCGGTGGTGGGGGTGGGGTCACAGCCAAAGGGGTCACGGTAGCGGAGGTAGATGCATCACGGGTAGTCCTAGTTCGTTTCCAGGAGTACAACCGAAGAGATGCAGCTCCCGAAGTCGATCCATGGTGTCCGGATGCAACCACCTAGCAGATTTCGATCGGGGACAATTGTGCATTGTCGCTACTGGACTCAGTGTCGGTCACTATCACAAGTGATGTAGTCATCTGAAAAATATATATCAATTCAAGTTAGTAATACTAATATATATATATATATATATATATATATATATATATATATATATGTTACCTTTTTGTTTCGAGAGGCGGAAAAGGAGCGCTTGTTTGAATATACGGTTATAGTTTAGAAAACCTTATATATTCTAATTCTCTATAACTATTGGCTCTGATACCAACTTCTGTCTCACACCCCGAAAATATTAACTTAATACAGCGGAAGACTTAACTTAAGTCGTTCGGGTTATGACAGATACCGATAGTCAATAACAATAGAACATTTAATAATAAAAGCTTTATCTTTTATTAAAGAAAATATCTTGTTACATTATTAGAGTTTCATACACTTGCCATTGCATGGTTTACAAACATCTTATCATTATTCAAACACGACACACCCTCCTTTCCATGCCTCCTCGAACCTTCACTTACCTGAAAAGCATATTAAAATATCGATAAACACAATGTGTTGGTGAGTTTCCTTTTATAACAAAATAGTCCACATATATATATATATATATATATATATATATGAATCGAAAACAACATCCATATAATGATCTTGTGTCATTATATCCGATATCAATTCTTGCGTACTCGTCACTACACCCCGAATTATATCCAAAATATCACATGTATAATGGCTTACCACCATTATAACACTAAACCGTGTGTAATGATCTACCGCCATTACATCACAAAAACAATAGGCATTTTACTTCTTTAACAAATTGTGCTGTTGTAGACGAGCAAATAATACAACATTACGTATGACTATCATAGTTGATAACTTGATACATACCATACTTAAAATATACCCATTTTTAACCCAACGCGATTGGAAGTGGGGGAGTCACCCTGATAAATCTACCCATATTTCTGTGCCCTTACTAATTCGGTTAACATTTATTTAGCCAACTAGACTCATCCCGCATTAGACACAGTTTGTAAAATAAAATGCCTTTACAATAACAATGGGTTCCATATGAAATGAAGATTATGTTTCCCCCCATAACATAATTAAATATCGATTTAAAACAATTCCAGTTAAAACGAAGGGGGGTTAGATAGAAAAAACTCATTGTTTGTAGATTTTCGTTCCAAAATTCTGTGTCCAGTATTTGTACACATTTTGTTAATAAAAACTTGGTTTTAGTTTTTATAAGAATCCTTTTTAGTTTATTAATCTTAATCTAGTGTCCACATAAGCACATATGCAAATAAGCGAGTACACATAGTTCGGTTTTCCGTTAACTATTATTTAGTTAACTAAATTAATTAATTACAATTAAAATATATAAATATAATAAAATATTTTAAGTTTCAGTTGCTGGAAAGTTTTAAGAAAATACCGGCTTATGATTCCTCTTTTCCCTCCAGATGAATCATGCCCCATTTGTAAAAAAGCTTGTTTGGATAGATTTGGTGAGCATGCCCTCCACTGTATGGAATTGTCGGGATTCAAGTATCGTCATGACTAGGTTAGAGATGTCTTATGGGATGTGCTTAGACGTGCCGGGATCTCAGCCAAGAAAGAGGCACGTGTTAACTTTTTGACTAATCCGTGAGAGGGTAGATCTACCCTGCGTCCTGCGGATGTTCTTGTGTTTGGAGAATCAGCACATGTTCATTCCATTTGCCTTCGACACTTTTGGATCCCTAGCTCCCAAGACGGTTCGCTTCTTGGAGCGGGTGCAGAAGGTGGTCCACAGTGACTCGCAGAGACCGAGGAACCAAGGATTTATATTTAGTAGAATAGGCTTTGCGATTCAAAAGGGGATAGGGGCGCAGCTTGTTGCTCGCTTACCCATTATCCAGATGTAGCTCGGTTTGTGTTATTTTTCACAATTCTTGTCGGTTTCGTCAGTTTTATGTTTAAAATGAACCGTTTTGGTTTTTTGATTAAAATGTAACATATAAGTTATGTAAAGTACTTGTTACATACACATTAATCAAGTTTTACAAGTTAACTTGTGAAAATATATTATTTTCATTTTTGTTAATATTTTTCTTAAAATAGCAACTTTTAAATTTTTTCGTGTCGGATTTCGCGACACGAACCGTTTAGGACTAAGTTTTATTATCTTTTCCTTTTCCCATATACCAACTTATGTTATACATGAGTATTTTACCACTTTAGGGGCTGTTTTAAAACAGTCCCTAATAGTCTTGTCAGTTTCGTTTAAAAAGCCGATTTTTCGACTATTAACGTTACCGACAAGTCAAGTAAGTAGAACAAGTCTATATTAATCATCTTATGAACTAATGAAACGTAATTTACCATAAATTTCAGTTTTGGCCATATAAACTCACAAGACGCGTTAATCGAGTTTTAAGTTCCTAGTTCATATTTTAGGTTTTATGACAATGTTACTAATTAAGCATGTTATTTTTATATGTGAAAATATAAATAAATACTTTAAATTTCCAGATCTTTAACCTATTTTGTAAGTTCATATCAAGTCAAAATCTTACTTTTCAATAAAGAGTTCTTATTCCATTTTGGAAGAATCTAAGTTCATGATTCAATTATGTTTCTTTTCAATAAAGTTACATATGAACTTTTTGAAGATTCTATTCTTTATAATCTATCATTTTTACGTAATTTCTATCTTTATCAATCTTAAATCAATCATTTAAAATTTAAGATCATGGATTTTTATAAATTTTCTAAGTGTTGTTCTAACAAAGTTTCCTATTATAGTAACTTTTAATATTAGATAATTCTAATTGATTTAATTCTTCCATTTTGATTAAGTAGTATTCCAACTTTAGTTCATTCAATTAGTTTGATAGAATTTCATGCATCCTAGGTGTTCTATTTTCATTTTTTTCTTTTAATTCTCCATTCAACAAATTTTCTATATATAGTAAGTTGTTGTCCGTCTTAACAAATGTGTTAACTAATCCATATTTCTAATCATACACTCTATCTTAGTTTAATGTTGTTGTTTATCATATATTGATTACATTCATCACAAGTACTCACATAAAATCCAAGTTTCATTTTTTCTTAAATTAAAGTTTCTCTATTTAGTAACTTTAGCAATCTTTGTTAATTTTCAAGTTCCAACTATTAATTCTAGCATACAACCTATCTTACTTTCAATTTAGTTATCCCATATCACTTTTTGGTTCAATAATTCATCTAAAACCTCTTAACTAATCCAAAACCAAAAATCCCCAAATTTCAACCATGAACATCTCCTTATTTTGTTCATCCCTAATAACAATTTTCCATTAATCTAAGTCCTTACTAACAAGCTAATAATCAATAATCAATCTTCATTTCATTTCAACAACAAACTCTAACATCAAATTCTTTCAAGTTCATAAAATGTTCAAAATATTACTAACACTTAATATCAAATCTAACAATCAATGTAGGATCTTTAGGATGTATATATGCATGTGTAAATGAGATTAATCTTCCCTCTTAAAAATTCATACATACATACATACGTCAGCCATATACATACACACATAATCCATATATTTATCTTTCAAGCTTTCAAAACAAACTCAAGAACATCAACCTTATGCATCCATATATATTAACCAATCAATCATAACATATTTACTTGTTCTTTGAGGGTTTTGAAAGATGAAGATGTTGTTAAGAGTGAGTGGTGTGCCTCCTAGCTTAATCCTTTCTTAGTTGCTTTATCTTTTTCTTGATTTAAACCTTCATAACTTCTTGATTATGTGTGTGTGTGTTTATGTTTGAATTTGTGTTTGTGTGTGTGTTTAGGGGGTGTTTCGGCCGAGCTTATTTAAGGGAGAGGGTTGTAGAGTGTGATGTTGGTGATTAGAGTAATTGGGTGGATTCTTTAGATGACTTACAACTCAACACCTTCTAGAAGTTCAAACATTAGGAGGGGGTTTAGTTGGATACTTAGGATTGGAGGGTGTGGGAGGTGACTAAGTGAGCTGGAGGTGGGGGCCGGCTAAGGAAAAGGGGGGAGTATATGAAGACTCTTTGTTTAATAACTAATGGATTCCGATTAATCGTTTAACGTATTAAGTGATTTAGATATCCAAACGGATCCCGTTTTTAATAATATTTGTCAGACTTTGAACGAAATCAAATTCCTGACAATATGGACCATAAAAACCATTTTCTTGGAAATAGTTTGTGTGGGGTCCTTTACGGGTCCTGTACTAGCTCGTGCTTATTTATTTTCCAGTTTTCGTGATTCGAGCCTTCCTAAATTATGTTTTTACATTGTCTCACATGTTTTTATATATATTTTGAATTTTTGAGCTTATTTTATTGTCTTAATGATTTATTTACTTTCGGACTCACTACCCGAGGTTTTTGCAAGTTTTTCTCATTTCGTGCCGAAATTTGGACTTTTTGTGGACTTTACAAGATATAGAACCTTAATAAATATATATTTTATTAATAAGATGATATTCGGATGGTAAATGTGATTACATTAGCGAAAATATTTGCCAGATGTAACAGATACTAGTTATTCATCTAGAATTAAAATGGAAATTAGATTGTTCATAGATTGAATTTGCAAATTTATGGATTTATTTGAATACTTGGATGATTTGATGATGATTTATGTTTAATGGAACTTGAAAATTGATGATAGGTTACATGCTAGATATTTAACAACTTGATAATTCTATTACAACAATTTAAAATTAGATTATAGAGAATTGTTGATTTTTAATAAAGAAAACTTTATTGAATGCATATTTGAAGTTTTGATCTTTATATGGATATTTAACATATATGGACTTGATATATTGTTAAACATTGATTTGGATTATGATAGAATACATTATCTAAATTTCTATTGAATTGTTGTAGGCATTATTTGATGACTACTTACTATAAATAGAAACTTTGTAACTTGATTAATAGAAAAATCAAATATCAAATAGCATAATAGGTTGCCTGAAACTTTGTCAAACTAGTTGAATGAGATAAATAAGAATCATAGATGATTATATCTGAAAGTTTGAATTAAATAAAATCATTGAATTTTGAAAAGTTATTATAACTAGAAACTTTATTGATTAAACACATAGACAATCCTTGTTGATTGATTAGTGATGAGATACTTGAACTTATACATACTTGATGAACTTGTTTTGATAAAATACACGCTAGTTGGACATGAGAATACTTGAATAAGATGCTTGATGAATTGATTTGAAATTATCACATGATTAGATATTCATGTTAGAATCTTCTAATGGAATATAGGATATCTTTGAAAAGGCCAAGTTTGGCATATTGTGATGACAATGATGATGATAAGTATCCAGACTTTTAAATCACATGATGATGTTTTGTTCATATTTAATTGATAAGCTTTGTATTGCTATGATTAATAAACTAAAGACATGAGCTTAAGGACTTAAATTGATTGAAAATGTGCAATTTGGTATTATGTGATCAAATATGGAAATACTGATAAATTATAGGTTATAATATACATATTTGGTTCATAAGATGTTTGGGGTGGATTTGTGTGACTTTGTTTGTCGGTAACTTTAATGAGCGAAAAACGACTTTTAAACGCGAACCGACACGACATTAAGGGACTGCTTTAGAACAGCCCCTAAAGTTATAAAATACTTATAAATAACATAAAGTTAATGTATAAAAGAGGACAAGATAGCAAAACTTGATCCTAAATGGTTCGTGTCGTGAAAACCGACACGAAAACGTTAAAAGTTGCTATTTTAAGAAACTAATAACAAAAATGAAAAATAAAGTATTTTTTTTATAAAATAACTCCTAAAACATAACTAATATTTATTTAAAAAGTGTTTTCTTAAACTTAAAAATGAAGTTTTAACGAAAAGTTGGTTGGTTCATCTTTAAACGCAAAACCGACAAAACCGACAAAAATCAACTAAAGAAAATTATAAATTTCTAATTATATTTTCTTAAAAACTTTCCAGCGACTGAAACTTAATAAATTATTTTGTTTTAACATTTAATTATTTATTTCATTAATTTCCTAATATAATAGTTATTAACACAATTGTTAACGAAACTAGTATTGTACTTAATTGTTAATTGTTAGATAGTGTAACGATTCCGGCAAATTCAGGTATACCCTAGCCGGAATATACCATTTATAAGTTATTTAATACTGAATATATAAATTATAATGTGTTTATACGAGTATATAAGATTCACAAGTATGAATTATACTCGAATGTACAGCTAGTCGTATTGGAATTACGATTAACCGATGAACGATTATTGAAACCCGATCGAATCGGGGATTACATTATAGACGAAATATATGATGTTTAGTAAGGTTTACGAAGTATTAAGGCTACGGGATAAGTGAATTATAGCACAGAAAAAGGATTTCGATTTATTGGTACGTCGGTACGATAAACGAAACCTTTAACATCAAACCAAGCAAGAGAAGATCGATCAAGCCGAAAAAGATGCACAATGACCGACAATATGATGTGTTGAGTCAATAAATGTCATGGTTTAAGTTTTTAAAGTTTTTAAATCGGTTTTATATAAATTTTATTTTTAAGCCGAAAAACGACCGTTTTAGCCTCGTTTTAAGCCGAATTAAGTGTTTAACCGAAAAACGAACTGAATCAGATTATCCACAACATTATCCGGATTACACAATCCAAATGTGTGGCCAAGGTTTGAGATGTGGGCCCCACCCCACACCATACATGGACCGATCGGTCCATATGGTGCACACACACATATCATTTTCTTTTTTTAACACTTCAACTCCACATTTCTCTCAACACTCTTCAACATTCATCCAAAAACCCAAGTTTTTAAGCAAGAATCATAAGGTATAAACATGTTATTATGGTTTAATCTTGGTTTTTAATTCCAAAATCTTGAGAAAATGAGGTTTCAAGTGAAAAAAATGGGTGAAAACCCGAGATGAAACCGATTCTTGCATGATCTAGTGATGTATACAAGTTATACAAGGGATCTTGGTCCAAGAAAGGGGTTAAAAGAGTCAAAAACGAATTTTTACGGTTAAAATCTTTGTTTTGATGTCTTAACCGAAACCATGAAAGAAATGGCTTGATTGTGGGTATAACTTGCTTGGTGTGGTGTTATTGTGCTTGTAGGTGTTATATCTAGTTGCTTGCAAAGGCTAGAAAGCAAGATCTTTGCGATCTAAAGCTAGAAACACAAGGTAGTTCGGTTTTTCGTATGATTTGTGTGATTTGGACAGATTGTGGTAGACTTAGATTTGGATCATGAAATTTCACAGAGATGATCTACACATGAAAATATGAGATCTGTGAAATTTTGGTAATTTTTGGATAAAGGATGAATATTTGGTGAATTTAATGCTCGGTTTTGGCTAAAAATGGTGAAAAATAGCTAAACATCATGAAAAATTCTGGAAAAATTTAGATAAGCTTTTTATAACATATAAAAGTAACACACAAAATTTCAGATCCATTGGAGAAGTCTAAGTAGGCTTTTCTGTAAAACGAGATATAGGGTTTTCTAGCTCGGTTTTGGTGAAAATGGCATGAAAAATGAGTTTTTGGTTCTGTAAAAATTACTGGGAACTATGTGGATGGCAGGAGTCATCCCAGAAAAATTTGGGATTTTTCTAAGGTCGTTTGGTATTTTCGACATATTTGGTGTTTAAATGACGTTTAAAAATAGATAAATAAATGTTAAATATAAAAATTAATTCTGGAAATATTTTTATAAAACTCCTTACTGTCAAAAACTGATTTGTGCAAAATTTCAAGATCCGAGACTAAACGGATAATTATTTGTGCTAAACAGAACATAAAAACAAACTTTTAAAGCTTAAAACGCGTAAACCGGCAAAGTTCGCCTAAGCGAGCTGATTGGTGTATAAAAACCCTAAAAATGGACTATTTGCATGAAACTAAGTTAATCATGTAAAAATAAATTATCCGAAAGTAATTCGGATGATTTGGGTAATTTTACCCGATTTAGCAGTTTCCGGTATACTAAAGACGGAAACGGGCCCCGCGGCCAAACGGGGTGTCTAAACCGAGCTCTAATTTCACCACTTTAATTAAAATATCAGTAACAACTATTTTCGGGTCGTATGTGACCAAACTTATGTAAGGCCCTGTTACCGGTAACCCTACTTTCGTGTTGGATTTACTCATAAACACAGTTCTAAATATCAGAGTTAATTAAAAACTTTACGCGGAATATAAAACTTTCATAAAACATTACATATCAATTCATAATCATGTCTTAAAACATTCCTCTTGT
Source organism: Bidens hawaiensis (assembly GCF_021521415.1). Taxonomy (NCBI): domain Eukaryota; kingdom Viridiplantae; phylum Streptophyta; class Magnoliopsida; order Asterales; family Asteraceae; genus Bidens; species Bidens hawaiensis. Next base: position 74,532 of record NW_027494384.1, read on the forward strand.
CTTTCAAAATCAAAACATAACTTATAAAACATATCAGCTCTTCAGATGCCAGGCTTTAGTCTTCTGCCATGTGTCCTCCACTCAAGCCAGCCGTCTCATCCTACTCACCTGCGTGCATACTAAAAGTCAGCTACGCTGAGTGAGTTCTAGTTAATCATACAATACCATACGATACCTTATTACATACATACGTACTTAACCTCATAACTTTCTTTCATACACACATAAGTACTCATACCTTCACTCTTACTTATATACTTTCTTTCTTACTTACATACTTTCTTTCTTACTTACATACTTTCTTTACAATCATAATCATACGTTTTAAAGAGCCTTTCGCCCTATAACCTCACAGATATTATAAGGGTCTGGTCCCTAACATCACAGATATTATAAGGGTCTGGTCCCTATCCTCACAGATATTGTAAGGGTCTGGTCCCTGACATCACAGATATTATAAGGGTCTGGTCCCTAACATCACAGATATTATAAGGGTCTGGTCCCTAACATCACAGATATTATAAGGGTCTGGTCCCTTGCTTTCGAATATTAGTAGGGTTCAGTTCCCTCTTCGTTACCATACAACCATGCATCATACCTCGAGTATTATTAGGGCTCGGTACCCTTTTCGTAACCATACAACCATACAACCGTCATTTCCTTCTTTTATTAACTTTATTACGTTCATACACATAAACATTCATATCATACTTGCCATATTTATAACGTTACAACCTGACAATACGTGCAATATCCGAAGATCGTTCACGAACCATCAAGCAATCATTCATACATATCACATATATCACATATGGCTTTATAACGTTACAACCTGACAGTACGTGCAATATCCGAAGATCGTTCACGAACCATCAAGCAATCATTCATATATATCACATATATCACATATGGCATACACTTATCACTTAGGATAAATGTATTAACAACACATCAAGTATGCACACAGCCCCGAAAACATAACAAGGAATGGGGCTAGAAACTCACCTGAATCCTGTTACGCTCGCCGTTGATCGTAATTCCTTTCTTTAACTGGGCTCGGCTAACTGCATAATATTTACACATATCAATTAACTACTACTACTCGTTTTGTATTTCCATCTATATATGACCCACAACGAACGGGGGTCCGGGGGCAGCGCCCCTGGCAGCGGGGTTCTAGGGGCGGCAGCCCCTAGCGGGGTTCAAGGGGCAGAGCCCCTGGCTGGGGTTAAGCTGCCAGGTCAGCTTGGAAAAATTTTATTTTCGATAACTGCCTTAACACATTTTCCATTAGGTTTTTAATTTATTTTATAAACGAACTTGGCTTCAGGCGAAGTTAAACCTTAGGCGAACTTGGCTTCAGGCGAAGTTAAACCTTAGGCGAACTTGGCTTCAGGCGAAGTTAAACCTTAGGCGAACTTGGCTTCAGGCGAAGTTAAACCTTAGGCGAACTTGGCTTCAGGCGAAGTTAAACCTTAGGCGAACTTGGCTTCAGCCGAAGTTATACCTTAGGCGAACTTGGCTTCAGGCGAAGTTATACCTTAGGCGAACTTGGCCGTAGGCGAAGTTACGCTTGAAGGCGAAGTTATGCTTGAAGGCGAAGTTCATCAGGCGAACTTAATCTTGCAGGCGAAGTTATCGCGCTGCAGATCTGTTTGCCCATAACTCCTTCGTTTCTTAGCCAAATAACTCGATTTTGGTACCCACGGAATCGTATGATCGGCGCCTACAAATCCCAACCATCAAATCGGCCTAAAATCGACGTTTTAGGGGTCCCATTTGGGCAGTTTGGGTTTCGGGTCCGGTTAACCCATCCAATCCTAACCATTTTCAGTAATATTAACTTTGTTGGATTTGTTCTTACCTTACCAACTCAGATCTATCAACGAAATCTCGGGTCTCGGCTTCGAATCTTGATCGGTTAGAAAGCGGTGTTTTGAGGAGTGTGGAGTGTGTGTGGAGTTTGGTGAGAAATGAGATATTTTGGGATTTTGGGGGTATTTATATCCCTGAAATCCCATTCTCATTTATCCTATCTCAATTAATCCAAGTCCATGACCCGCTCCTACCCGATATTAATAATTAAAAACGCGAAATCACTAACATAACTTTCTTTATTCAACATTATAAATTTTAGGATGTTACAACTCATTTTTTGAAAACATAAAGACGGTTAACCGTGCTAGGCACGCAAAACGAGAAAACAAACTAATGGTAATTTTGACTAAAGAACTCTAAGTGATATCACAATCTAAGTCTTGAGAAGTGTTTCGGGGTTAACATTGTCCCCGGATCGTGTATGGTACTGGGTTAACAGTGTCCCCAGACGTACCGGTTAACACGAATTTAAGTTATATTAATAGAAATTGTGTAGTAACGACTTAGGGATCGTATTACAGATCCGGACCGGTAGCTGTGCACAGTATTACATCTTTGCTCACAAAAAGGTGAGTTTCACGAGCCCCTTATTATTGAATTGTTTTAAATATTTTCCCGGGGCGGAAAGCATGTTTTTATCAAAGTGTTTAAGTACATGCCGATCGCATGGAAATGAATGTATTTATATAATGTTTGTTGTACGGGAATCGTACGGTAATGTATTAAGATGGTAATTGTCTGAGTTGCTAATATTGTAAGGCCCGAAACAGTGTTCTGGGTTAACAGTGTCCCCAGAGGTTATTAAATGTATTTCTGGGTTAACAGTGTCCCCAGAGGTTATTAAACGTGTTTCTGGGTTAACAGTGTCCCCAGAGGTTATTAAATGTGTTTCTGGGTTAACAGTGTCCCCAGAGGTTATTAAATGTACTACTAGGTTAACAGTGTCCCCAGGGGTTATTAAATGTATTTCTGGGTTAACAGTGTCCCCAGAGGTTATTAAATGTGTTTCTGGGTTAACAGAGGTTTCACTTGTAGGCTCAGCATAATTACATCGTTAATATATGATTATTAAAATGATTTGTCATGGTTTATTTAAATTAGTGAAACTCACCAACTATTCGTAGTTGACCCGTTTTCTTTACATGCTTTCTAGGTACACCCAAATTGGAATGAGTGATACGTGCTTGATGATATGTGCTATTTTGTGGAAGATTAAGGATCTATATTTTGTATTAAATATGTTAACGTACTATCGGTAAAACTTATGTGATAACGCCTAGACGGTAACGAAACTCGGAACAATGTAATACGTTTAAATTAATGTAGTGGTGTTTTCTTTATAAACAATGCTGTTGATATCAGACGTGTCTGTTGCATCCCGTTTACGTTTCCGCTGTGGTTACGGGGTGTTACAGATAGGGAATTACGTTCTTTTATACTTGTGTTGTCACTAAACTAAGATCAAATAAATAAAGGTTATCAACAGGTTAAACAAACTGAATTTTATTTTAACAAACGTGTACTAATATAGGACCCGAGATTTGGGACAAAAAGCTACGACTGTGAGTTTCTCTGAAAACCCCTCGTTTTTAACTGAAATGTTTTTATAAATGTTTTTTTGGGTGAAAAGCATATTATTTTGTTTATTATTGAAGTTTTATATACATTTTATTTTACAAACCGTATTAAAGTGGGATGAGTCAATTTGGCTAAATAACTGTAAACCGAAATAGTAAGGGCATATAAATGTTGGTAGATTTATCGGGGTGACGCCCCCCACTTCCAATCGCGTTGGGTTAAAAGTGAGACTATTTTGAGTTTGTTGTGTTTCGAGTTATCATTGATAGTCATACACATGTTGTATTATTAGCTCATTTACAACAATACGATTTGCTTAAAAGATAAAATGCTATGTTTTCATATCGCATTGATTATTATGGCATAATGGTTGAAGATCATTATATCATGCGATTATATATATATATAAGCTCTTTTGTATAATAAAAAGAACTCATGACATTCGTGTTGACTAACATTTTAGTATGTTTTTAAGGTAAGTGATGGCTTCGTGATGATTGGAAAGGAGGTGGTGTGTGTTTGAATATGTGTAAATCCGGGGGTGTCTATGAGACATGTAACTTTAATCTGTAATAAAAGATAACTTTTTAAATAAAAGTCTAGCTTTTGTTATTAAAATACTTTGCTTTCTTATGATTGGCTACCGGCAACTGTCATAACCCGAACGACTTAGTCAAAGTCTTCCGTTGCCCAGATTAAGGTTTTCGGGGTGTGACACTACCAACACCCACTGTCCACCATCACCACCACCCACTGTTCGCCACACCAACACCATCGTCCGCAACCACCCACCCACCATCCGCTACCACCATCGCCACCCACTGTTCGACACCACCACCGTCCACCCCACCACCCACCGCCATCATCCACCATCCACCACCACCATCCGCCGCTGCCACAGTCTACCACCACCACCACTATCCACCAACCACCACCGCCTTCTTCCACCACCATCACCACCCACCACTACCACTATCACCATACAGCACCACCACCACCCAACGTCCGCCACCAACACCGTCCACTACCTGTCACACCCCGAAAATATTAATTTAACACAGCTTAAGACTTAACATAAGTCGTTCGGGTTATGACAGATGTCAATAGCCAATAACAATAGAACATTTAATAATAAAAGCTTTATCTTTTATTAAAGAAAATATCTTGTTACATTATCAGAGTTTCATACACGTGCCATTGCACGATTTACATTATTCCAACATTATTCAAACATGACACACCCTCCTTTCCATGCCTCCTCGAATCTTCACTTACCTAAAAAGCATATTAAAATATCGATCAACACAATGTGTTGGTGAGTTTCGCTTTATAACAAAATAGTCCATATATATATGTATATATATATATATATATGAATCGAAAACACATCCATATTATGATATTCTGTCATTATATCCGATATCAATTCGTGTGTAATTGTCACTACACCCTGAATTATATCCAAAATATCCTATGCATAATGGCTTACCACCATCATAACACCAAACCGTGTGCAATGATTTACCGTCATTACATCACAAAAACAATAGGCATTTTACTTCTTAAAAAAATTGTGATGTTGTAGACGAGCAAAGGATACAACATTACGTATGACTATCATAGTTGTTAAGTTGATACATACCATACTCAAAATATACCCACTTTTAACCCAACGCAATTGGAAGTGGGGGCGTCACCCCGATAGATCTACAAATATTTTTATGCCCTTACTAATTCGGTTAACAATTATTTAACCAACTAGACTCATCCCGCATTAGACACAGTTTGGAAAATACAGTGCCTTTACAATATTAATGGGTTCCATATGAAATGAAGAATATGTTTTTCCCCCAAAAACACATTAATATCGATTTAAAACAATTCCAGTTAAAAACGAAGGGGGGTCGATAAAGAAACTCACAGTTCGTAGCTTTTCGTTCCAAAATCCTGTGTCCGATATTAGTACACGTTTTGTTAATGAAAACTTGGTTTTAGTTTATATAAAAACCATTTTTAGTTTATTAATCTTAATCTAGTGTCCACATAAGCACATAAGCAAATAAGCGAGTACACATAGTTCGGTTTTCCGTTAACTATTATTTAATTAACTAAATTAAATAATAAACAATTAAAATATATATAAATATAATAAAATATTTTAAGCTCATGCTGGAAAGTTTTAAGAAAATATTAATCTATTATTTTTCATAAGTCTTGTCGGTTTCGTTGGTTTTATCGGTTTTATGTTTAAATTGAACCGTTTCGGTTTTTCGTTTAAAATGTAACTTATAAATTATGTAAAATACTTGTTACATATATATTAATCAAGTTTTACATGTTAACTTGTGAAAATATATTATTTTCATTTTTTTAATATTTTCTTAAAATAGCAACTTTTTAACGTGTTTATGTCGGTTTTCGTGACACGAACCTTTGTGGACTAAGTTTTATTAACTTGTATTTTTCTCATGTATTAAATTATGTTATACATGAATATTTTACCACTTTAGGGGCTGTTCCAAAACAGTCTATAATAGTCGTGTCCGTTTCGTTTACAAAGCCAATTATTCGACCGTTAACGTTACCGACAAGTCAAATAAGTTAAACAAGTCTACATTAATCATCTTATGAACTAATCACACATATAATGACACATAATTTACCATAATTTGCAGTTTTGACCATATAAACTCACAAGACACGTTTAATCGAGTTTTAAGTTCCTAGTTCTTTAACCTAATTAAGCTTGTTAATTTTATATGTGTAAATATTATTTAAATATTTTAAAAGTCCAGATCTTTAACCTATTTTTAAGTTCATATCAAGCCAAAATCTTACTTTTCAATAAAATTTCTTATTCTCTTTTGGAAAAATCTAAGTTCATGATTCAAATATGTTTCTTTTCAATGAAGTTAAGTATGAACTTTTTGAAGATTCTATTCTTTACAATTAATCACTTTTACATTATTCCCATCTTTATCAATATTTAATCAATCATTCACATCATGGATTTTTATAAATTTTCTAAGTGTTGTTCTAACAAAGTTTCCTATTATAGTAACTTTTAATATTTGATCATTCTAATTGATTAAATTCTTCCACTTTGAATACGTACAATTCTTAGGTTTAATTCATTCAATTAGTTTGATAGGGTTTTATGCATCCTAAGTTTTCTATTCTCATTTTATTCTTTCAATTCACCATTCAACAATGTTTCTATATCTAGTAAGTTGTTGTCCATTTTAACCAATGTGTTAACTAACTCATGTTTCTAATATACCCTATCTTAGTTTAGAGTTGCTATTAATCACATATTGATTACATTCATCACAAGTATTCACATAAAAATCCAAGTTTCATCTTTTCTTAAATTAAAGTTTCTCTATTTAGTAACTTTACCAATCTTTGTTAATTTTCAAGTTCCAACTATTAATTCTAGCATACAACTTATCTTACTTTCAATTAAGTTATCCCATATCACTTTTTGGTTCAATAATTCATCCAAAACCTCTTAATTTATTCAAAACCAAAAATCCCCAAATTTCAATTATGAACATCTCTAACAATAATTTTCAATAATCTAAGTCCTTACTAACAAGCTAATAATCAATAATCAATCTTCATTTCATTTCAACAAAAAACCCTAACATCAAATTCTTTCAAGTTCATCAAATGTTCAAAAGATTACGAACACGTAATATCAAATCTAACAATCAATGTAGGATATTTAGGATGTATGTATGTATGTATATATGTATGTATGTATGTATGTATGTATGTATGTGTAATTGAGCTTAATCCTCCCTCTTACACATTCATACATGCATACGACACCCACATACATACACACATTATCCATATATTCATCTTTCAAGCTTTCAAACAAACTCAAGAACATCAACCTTAAGCATCCATATCTAAAAATCAATCAATCATAACATACTTACTTGTTCTTTAAGGGTTTTGAAAGATGAAGATGTTGTTAAGAGTGAGTGGTGTGCCTCCTAGCTTAATCCTTTCTTAGTTGCTTTATCTTGTTATTGATTTAAACCTTCATAACTTCTTGATTATGTGTGTGTGTGGGTGTTTATGTTTGAATGTGTGTTTGTGTGTGTTTAGGGGTGTTCGGCCGTAGATTTTTAAGGGAGAGGGAGAGGTAAATTGTTGTGTTGGGTTGTATAGTGATTGGTGAATGGCCTCACTTGGTTACAACTAATCCATCGTCTAGAAGCAACAATCATTGGTTTAGGGAATTGTAGGAAGGGTATTTGAGCATTTGGGAGGTGGGGGTGAGGTGGGAGGGGGGCGGCTAGGGGGTATATGAGGGGTTTTTGTTTAATAACCGGTTATTTTCGATTAATCGTTTAACGTATTGCGTGATTTCAATATCCAAACGGATCCCGTTTTCAATATTTTTTGTCAGATTTTGATCGAAATCAATTTCCTGACAATATGGAGCATAAAAACCATTTTCTTGGAAATAGTTTGTGTGGGATCCTTTTTGGGTCCTGTACTAGCTCATGCTTACTTTCCAATTTTCGTGATTCGAACCTTCCTAAATTATGTTTTTATGCCGTCTTACATGTTTTTATATATATTTTCAATTTTTGGGATTATTTAACCCATCTAATGATTTATTTACTTTCCGGCTCGCTGCCCGAGGTTTTTGCACGTTTTTCTCGTTTCGTGCCGAAATTTGGACTTAATAAAGAGAGATTTTATTAATAAGGTGATAATAGGATGGTAAACGTGATTAAATTAGCGAAAATTTTTGCCAGATGTTACACCACCCACCACCACTATCCACCACCCACCACCGCCTTATACCAACACCAACCACCACCGCCTTCTACCACCGCCACCATCCACTACCACAACCACCACCCACTGTCCATCACCACCACCCACCACTACCACTATCACCATCCAACACCACCACCACCCACTACTACAGTTCATACACCACCACCATTTTATTTTAGCAATCTACAGACGTTAGCATATATTTTAGCAATCTACAGATGTGTTCTCTACATATTACAAATGGTCATGTATGTTTCCGCTAAAGATATAATGTTATGAGATTTGACGAGAATGAACCTAGGATTATGGGATTGGACATTTAGGCTAAATAGGATGAATTGAGCTTGAGTTTTGTTGACATCTAAACATAATATTTTACCCTAAATCAAGTTTCTTTGTATTTTCATCTTTGTTGTATATTTTTATATTTAAGCAAAAGTAAGAATAGATACATAAGAGGAATTGTTCTCAACTTTCACAGTTCACCTTCAACATTGTTTTAAGCACAACATCTATCAAATAACATTGTTTACGCAAAGTACGGAACAAGCAATTTAAAAAAAATTATTGTGGTTTTATAAATATTATTTCAGTGTTGTTTGACTATTATTTAAATTTCTTTGTTGAATGACTTTTTTATTTTAATTTCAGCTTATTTAAAAAATTCTATTTGATTTTAGCAGTCTGTAATCGTTAAAAAATAAACAGTCTTCTTTTTGCAGACTGCTAAGGTTTGATCCACATCTTTTGCTACAGATGCCTGCAGATGTGGTCCACATATTGCAAACATTTTATCTCTGAAAAAACAAACAGCACCTTAGATTCCATGTCTTATAACCCCACCACCGCCATCATAGCACAACCATACCACTACAACACCACCATGTAACAACCACCACCTAACTACCGTCAGAACTATCTAACACCACCACTATAGCATCACCACCTATTCTTTTCAACAACCATGTAAAGCTCGAAACCCTCATTTTTAATACACGAATTGCTAACGTCTTCCAATCTAATTCCCTGCAACGACCTCCACCAATTATTTGGGGTTTCCAGTGATCGTGTTGTGACGGTAGTGGATACATGGATTGTGGTTGGTGTCATTAGGTGGTGTAGTGGTTCCCGAGATTTAGGCGCTTTCTTTTTTTTATCAACCACACGATCACATACGATGTTTTTGTATTTCTAGGGGCTTCCACTTGTAACCGTTTCCTCTGTCGTGTGTGGTGATTAGTGACATCTCCAGGCATTACCGAAGACGGGGTGGTGGTTGGCCACGAATTAGTATCTTACCGGAAACCTTACCGGAGTTGGCAACGGTATTGGTCAGAAGGTTGTACCCTGAGCTTCGTTTTATTATTATTAAAAATAAAAGAAAATAGAGTAATAGTTTTGTGTCACGTGTCAGGTAATTACCGATCAAAAGATTCAAATGATGAAAAGTAACTTATGAGAGTGGCCAAAACTTTACTTTTTAATATATATAATGTGGGTGACCTTTTGTGATTAGGCTTTAAATCATGCAAAATCAACCTACACATGTGGTATAATTACTTAATAAGCAATTGCTTGCTAGTAAACATGAATGCAACTAAGATAAAAATTGTTGACTCGAGCTTATCTGATTTTGATCTCTATTTTTAAAGCTTAAACTTAGTTTTTAAGTCAAGCTTGTCTCAATATACATTCTTTAGTTATATTATTTATATGCATATAAAATATAGAGTTAAGTTTTGTTTTGTCTATGTGTTTCAACCTTTTACCATTTTAATACAATATCCATTAATTCTAAGTCTATTGTTAATGAGCTTATGGTCATATCATGACCACAAATTTATTTGTTTAACCATTATAGTCTCTGTTACTATCTATGTTAAGAGTTTGTTACTTTTCGACTCTTTTATTATTAAACAGAAATTCACCATTAGTCTCTGACGTTTTACTGAAATAACAAGATTGTGTATCAAGGTTCAAAAGTCACAATTATAGCTATTAACGTTTAATTTTGTAAAAATATTAAGTACTAATTTTAACTTTTATTTATTTTGTTATCATATTTATTTAATTATCTAATATAACTTTGAATTATTTACAAAATACACCATAAACTTAAGTTTTAACCTCTTTTGTATCCGGGACCATTTTGCAAATCTGTCCAAATATTATATTATAACCCAAACCAAAACTCATATCCAGACCCGTATCCGGGATCCAAACCCGTTTATGAGCCAAACCCGTGACCAATGGTTTTCTTGTACCTTAATCTTAGTAGTATAATCAAAACTGATTTGCAAGATCGTTTATATGTCTATTACGAGCTACACTAACAAAATAATTAGGGAATAAGATCAACAATTGATCTTGTTGATCAAAACAAGCAACCAACATTACCAATATAGCATTATACCAGTTGGCTGGTGCATACTAGGTTAGGTTATGGTGAACGGTTGGAGGCGCGAGTTCGAGCCTCCAGACTATGTTTTTGGACAATTTAATTTAAATAATGTTTTTAATTAATAAAAATTAATATACTTAATATAAAAATGTAATTAGATATATTTTAGAAATTTTGGCACGTTTAGAATATTGTTTTCCACTTATTTTTGTTAAAACTATATGTGTGTGTATATATATATATATATAAGGTTTTAACAATTTATATTATAATAAATATATTAGATGTCTTTTTAATTTAAAATAAATATTTAAAACAAGCAATATTATATAACTTATCAAATTTTAATTATTGGTGTAAGTATTTTATGTATAAGTATATTATATGTATAAATTAAAATTATTGTTTTTATATTATATATATAATCTTAAATAAAAGTGATTTTTATCAATAATGATAAATTAAATAATCAGTGTTTTCATAAACACACCCGATCATCATCAAATCCCGAATCTCTATCTAGTATAGAATCCGTCTTAATTTATATTTATTTCCCGCTATCATTTTTAACTAGGGTTTTTCATTGATAATTCTCAACGAGCGTGGCATTTCCTTTTCGCTTACCAAATTTTTTAATTTTGTTGCTTATTTAATAAGGTGAGTAACTCATTCCCCTTTTTACTTATTTTTCAATTATTTTGGGGACATATGCGTATCATGTCGTATTTACATATTATTTAGCATTCACATTAGCAAAACTGTTAATCTTATGTGCATATCAATTAAATGCCTAGTTTTGCTGCATATCTAATTGTTTACTTGATCGCATTTGGAGAGGTCCATCATAATCACATTATTAGTATGATTATACGACCGTCGTAGTAGCCAAAGCCCATTTCGCAAGGCAATGGTTTTACCGACACTCGGTATTTGCTCAAAGGCTCTATTGTTTACCTCACAAAGGACAGTTTTGCATTTTTATATTATTATATTTAAATTTACTAATGATTTACTCACTCAACCTTGTGTTAACAAATCTACTTTATTCTATACGCATATGTAGGTTTTCGTTTGAATTAACCACAAGTTGGTGAAGAACTTAGTGATGTTTAAGTTAGAAGAAATTATCAAAGACTATTTGAATTTGAACTTATTTTGCTCTTATTTTAACGATTATGTACTTTGTTTGTTTGAAATATTTGGATTATTTAATTTAAATAAATAGATATTGTCACCTTTAATATTGCATGATAGTACCTTGTGAGCTGTGAATAATCTGTTCGCGCCCCAGGAAATTCCGTCTTAGGTTGGGGGTGTGACAGATTGGTATCAGAGCCAGGTTTAAAATAGGTCGTTAGTGGTACCCTATTAACATGCTTAGGACCCCATACGTGTTTATTTTATTACCTTATGTGTTCTACTTATGTGTTTACTGCTTACCTAGTTAATTAATAAATTATTGTTTATTTATATTATCATGCACACACACAACTCCGAGGCTATGCCTCAACCTCAAAATAAAAAATTTAATTAAATTAGTAGATTGCCTTTTATTTTTGGAAAATTTATTAAGAATTCCCTAGTGTTGTTTTTACTCTTTCACCTTAAGGCTATGTATGACAAGTCCGGTAGTAACTGGAAAGGGGAGATAACTACGAGTCGGGCCTTGGTAAACCAGTTCTGAGAACCCCAAGGTAAGACGCTATTCCTTACCTATCATACGACCGATAATACTCGACCTTATAGGCCAAAGCGGGGACAAAACTGTCATACGACCGACAACTTGGGTGGTCAAACGCAACCGCATAACGGTTGCTTTGATAATTCGTTATTTAGTTGGTATAGTTAAAATGTCATGTAACGCTCATGGGCCGTCCAACTCATTTATTTTGATAACTCATTATTTAGTTGGTACTGTTAAAATGCCCTGATATGCTCATGGGCCGCCCAACTCAATTACTTTTATTTGTTAACTCGTTGGGCCATTTAAACTGTCATGGAAGGCCCATGGGAGGCCAACATACAAAATATGTTTCGTTAGTTGATTGTAAAGTTAACATAATCAAATAAATTTTAACTTTTAAACAAACTGTAACAACTCGGGTTTTCAACCAATGTTTTATATGCGATACTCGACCCACTTTTACGCTCGGGTTATTTTATCAAATAAAATACCGCATTTATCGAATTAAATTAATTGTTATAGTATTTATTTATTTTTATTTGTTTAAAACATATTTATAACTTTCATTTATATACACAAGTCGCCTTAAACTATAGTTTTTCCTCTTTATGTTTCCATCTAATAAGTTCAGGGGATCAGTATGCAAAACCTGAAAAATAATTATATTAATATATATCTTTTAACCCAAATTCATAACTGTTGGTGCATGATGTCAGTAGTTCAGTATCGAGTGTCTGTAATAGTGTTTGTTGGTTTGTATTGATGTTTAAGCGAACTTGTCTCACAAGTTCGCCTGTTATAAGCGAATTTGTGGACAAGCGAAGTTGTCAACAACTTCGCCTAGTCTGTTAGGCGAAGTTGTCGATAACTATATATTCTAGTTTACGGCTTATTTTGTAAATGACAAAGAACGATTTCGAGTACGTGTAATTGGTGATTGAGATATCACGTGTTATTAGTTGCAATACAACGTGTCTTTTGCGTATTGTAACGTGTGTTTGCTTGTGTTTAACGTATATCGCTTCTACGCTCGTATCGTCTTACGTAGGGATTCCGCACCTACGTAGAACGAGATATTTCCGTGTAGATCCGGCTGGGAACCTACAATTGGTATCAGAGCCTTTGCTCGTGATTGTGTGGTTCGGGATTATCACACGGGTGTAGAAATCGTTCCGTTCGACTATTCGCGGGAGGAGTTTACGTTGAAATACCGTGTTATTGTGTCCTACTCATCTCCCTCCATCAAAAACAACCCATTACACCTTCGAATAACTCGCAAAACGTCAAAATCAAACCTGCAAAAACGTTGTGTTCATCAGGTGAAGTTGCCGCCACTGTTTGTAGGGTTTAGGCGAAGATATAAGATTAAGAGAAGTTATCATTAACTTCGCCTACCTTACAAGTTCGCTTATCTTAAGCGAAGTTGTCACCAAGCGAAGTTGTAGTCAGGCGAAGTTAAGAAGAAGGGCGAAGTTAAGAAATCAAGCGAACTTGTGGTTAAAGCGAAGTTAATACTTAAGCGAAGTTATCATTAACTTCGCCTATTGTTCTGTTCAGAATAATAAATTATTTTTGTTTTCTTTGAGTGTTCGTTCGTATTTCTTCCAAAGATGACTTCTATAAATATTACGGAACTAGTGAAAATGGAGGTGGAAGCAGGTTCAGCTACTAAGGCTCCGAAAATGCTTAAGGGTACCGATTTCGTTGCTTGGAAAGATCGGTTTGAACAATATGTTAAATATCAAGATGCTAAGATGTGGGTGTGCATTCAAGATGGTTACATTCCACCAACGGCTATGTTTGAGGGTCGTGAACAAATAAAGAAGTACAATAAGATGGAAGAGGAGGAAAAGAAGATGTATGAGGCAGAAAGCAAAGCTCATGCAGCGATAACAATGGCTCTTCCGCAAGAGATTCTTCACACCTTCAGGAAATACAAAACCGAAAGAGAGCTATAGGAAGCGCTTGAAAACCGATATGAAGGCAATGTGGGGATACGTGCATCCAAGATTAAGCTACTCAAAACCCAATTCTCGGTGTTCAAGTATTTGAAGAATGAGTCACTTGATGATATCATCACAAGGTATTACCACTTGATGACCAAACTCGGAAACTATTCAATTGACAATAAAGAAGAAGAGATCGTGGAAAAACTTCTTGATGCTCTCCCAACGAAATGGGAGATGTACACTGTCTTGATGAGAGAAGATAAAGAGTTTGTAAATATCGACTTGGAAACAGCAGTCAATAAACTACGAACTTTTGAACTTAACATGGTTCGAAAAGAGACACCAACTGATCAGGTTCAGGATCCGGGAATGTATGGTGCGAAAGTTACTTCAAGTTCAAGTTCAAAGTCAGAATCATCTGCTTACTACTCAAAGGGAGACTCGAGCTCTAACTCAACTCAAGATGGTCATGTAACTCTCAACATGGATGGTGATGTGTGTTTCGTAGCTGGTGGAACAAATTCTTCTAAACCTCAAGCAACAACTGGTAGTTTTTCCTCAAATGTTCCGAACAACAACTACTCTCAGATGCCCATAAGTGTTAAGTCTGCTGAACAGCAGTTTGCTCTCTATGCATCTTTCATTGCTTCTTACGAAAATTACATCAAAGGTAAAATTGTCAACCCTGCTACTTTAGACGAAGACTATGATCAGATCGATGCTGATGATCTGGAAGAGATGGATCTGCAGTGGCAGATGGCGATGATAGTAAGAAGAGTTAAAAGGTTTATGAAGAAGACTGGTAGAAATTTGTTGGCGAAAGACCAGGTTTCGATAAGTCAAAGGTTCGGTGTTATAACTGTCAACAGAATGGCCACTTTGCTAAAGAATGCACAAATGAAAGAGTAGAACGTAGTCAGAAGAGGCCAACACAACCGAATGGGGGAAGCAATGAGAATAGGGCGATGGTATCCAGACAGAATGGGGGATACAATTGGAATCTTCAAGTTGAGGAAGTGTTCGAACAGGCCAACCTGGTTAACATCGAAACTGAAGGAAGCGACAGAGAGACAAGAGAAGATCAAGCTTATATGGCAGAGGTGAATGATCAGCTCTCTGAGGTAAGTTCTGAACTCCCTTGTATGCAATGTGAAAATCTGTCTGAACAATTGAAAACATTAACTGATCAGTTTGTTAGTTTGGACACTCAATTTAAAACATTAAACGAAGATCATCATTACACTAAAACTAGAGAAAATAGTTATTCAGTGAAGATTAAAGCTAATGAAAAAGATATCAGAAGTCTTAAAGCAAGTCTAACTGAAAAAATACAAGTAATTGATCTTAGCTATGAAGTGTTAGAAGAGAAAACCAAACTAATTGCTGAAAGGGATAAACAGATAGCTGACTACCAGGTGAAAGTGGTGGAATTAAACAGAAAACTTGAGCAGTTTAGAAATTCCTCTGCAATGCTTGATCATCTCGTAAGTGATCAACGTTCCCCAGTTAAAAGGGGAGGAATTGGATATTCTGAAGTACCACCACCTTATAATCATAACTATACATATGATCCTAGTAATCAGAAATCTGTTGATGTTGAGATTAGTCAGACAGTTCCTATCAAAGTTTCAATTAAAAAACCTGAATTGAGTGAAAAAGATACGACAAAGTCTGTTTCGAGTGTTAAGATTTCTGTTCCAAGTTCTGTCTCATCAAATTCGGACAAGACATCCGAAGCTAGTGAGACAAATGAAGAGGTAGTGTTACTAAAACGTGGGGAGGAATTTAAACCTACTGAAAAGAATTCCCCTCTAAACCCGTATGTCCCACCATAAGTTAGGCAAACGGGTAGTAATGCAACCTCAACATCTGAAACAACTGTTGAGACGAAGGTTGAACACAGGAGTTGTTTCAGATGCAATCAAATAGGACACCTGATTGCTGATTGCCCTTTGAATCAGAGATTCAGAGGTATGAGGCCTCCGAAAACTGAGAATAAAACTAACAGTAATTACTATAATGGTAAGAATGCGAACTCATCAAAGTTCAGACATTGGACTAATCCAGGATTTCGAAGAAATCGATCTCAGTTTTTCCCTGTTAACAACCAAACCACTAGTTATAATTCATTTAATTCACGAAGGTTTGGATGGCCTCATAGTCAATCTACAAGAAGGTATCCTTTTAGGACTTACAGAAATCATTCTAATACTAACTTTGGACAGCCAAAGTACGGGATGCCTTTTAACAGATTTAATCGACCCAAGACCAATAGGTCTTGGGTCCCCAGATTTTAATCCTTTGCTTTAATCGTGCAGGAACAGTTGAACAGGGCTGCAAACAATCAATGGGTTGTGGATAGCGGCTATTCCCGGCACATGACTAGTAACAAGAATTTGTTACACGAATGGAAACCTGTTCAGGGAGGTAGAGTAAGTTTTGCTGGAGAGAATGGTGGTTGAATTATGGAATTGGGACGGTGACTAATGGTAAAATGAAGTTAGAAAAGGTGAATTTCGTTGAAGAGCTGAAGCATAATTTGCTGAGTGTGTCTCAGATCTGTGACAAAGATTACACTGTGCACTTTACCAAAAATGAAGCGATTGTACTGTATCCTGGTTTCAAGATACCAGAGGCATGGATAGTGATGAAGGCTCCAAGGGAAAAGAATACAAATGTAATGGACATGAGGTCGACTGAGATGGCAACAGGAGAATCATGTCTTCTGTCAAAAGCAACTGAATCGGAGTCCGAGTTATGGCATCGAAGAATGGGGCATATACATCTTCGAAAAATGAACTACATTGTCAAGAATGGGCTGGTGCTTGGTGTTCCCTTAAAATATTTCAACTTTGAAGACCAATGCTTATCGTGCAAAAAGGGAAAGCAACACAAGAAACCTCATAACACCAAGAAAATCAATTCAATAGTCAGTACCCTAGACCTACTTCACATGGATCTCTTCGGTCCCGTGAATGTAAAAAGCCTAGGTGGAACATCGTACTGCTTGGTGATAACTGATGATTTCTCTCGATATTCTTGGGTATATTTCCTGAAGACAAAAGATGAAACGGTTCAGTTGGTAATTAACTTGATTACCAAGGTTGAGAACATCGTGCGGAGAAAGGTTAAATACATCAGGAGTGACAATGGGACAGAGTTCAAAAACTACCAGATGGAGATGTTCTGCCTACAGAAAGGGATAGACCACCAGTACAGCGCCCCGTATACTCCGCAACAAAATGGGGTGGCTGAGAGGAAGAACAGGACGCCAATTGAAGGAGCCAGAACAATGCTGGCTGATGCTAAACTTCCTGTGGTGTTCTGGGCTGAAGCTGTTGCAACAGCCTGTTATATCCTTAATCGAGTTTTAACTGTTAAAAGATTGAATAAAACATGTTATGAACTTATGCATGGTAGAAAGCCTAACTTGAATGGTCTCGAACCATTCGGGTCCCCGTGTTCGATATTAAAGATGAACTCAAAATTTGGTGAGAAAGCCAACGAAGGTATTTTAGTCGGATATGTTGTTGGGACACCCAACAGACGAGTCTTTAATCTATCGACCAGCAAGGTTGAGGTGGTGTGTAACACTGACATCACAAGTTACAAACCACCAAAACCAAGCACGGGACCCGCTGAGGCTTTCGACTATGATAAGCTTTTTAAATCTTTTAATATACCTTACTTGGATTGTGCAGAAGTTAATGAGAGAATTGCTACAAAGATTCTTTATGATGAGGAAGAAAATTTTGTGCAACGACCGCAGTACGATGAATGTCAACCTTCCTCGTCGAGTGCTGTTGATACCCCTGCTGCCTCTACAGAAGACGAATTCTTCAATCCTTTTCACTCTCAACAACAATCGCCCATTGATGAACTATCTTCGAACCTGGAAGACAATCTGCAAGTCAGTTCGGTTTCGACTACTGGAGTTCACAACAATCACCCTTTGGAGAACGTGATAGGTGATCTGTCCGACGGTGTACAAACAAGACGAAGCTTGAATGAGCACACTTGTGTTTACACAAGCATTAAAGAAACAGGCATCATTAACGAATGCTTGTACACCTGCTTCATCAGCCAGATTGAACCAAAGAACTATCAAATGGCTCTAAAAGACAGCTCGTGGGTCGAAGCCATGCAAGAAGAGTTAGCCCAGTTCAAGAAGATGGAGGTATGGAATTTGGTTGCAAAACCGAAGAATGTGCATGCGATTGGCACCAAATGGGTTTTCAAATGTAAGAGAGATGAGAAAGGAATAATAATCAGGAACAAGGCGAGGCTGGTTGTAAAAGGTTTTAATCAGCAAGAAGGGATTGACTACAATGAAGTGTTTGCTCCTGTGACGAGATTGGAAGCGATTCGTTTGTTTTTGGCATTTGCTGCACACAAGGAGATGAAGGTGTTCCAGTTAGACGTGAAAAGTGTGTTTCTTAACGGTAAAGTCGATGAGGTTGTGTACGTTGAGCAACCTCCGGGATTTCCTGACCCAGACTTTCCTGATCACGTGTACAAGCTAAGTAAAGAGCTATATGGGCTACATCAGGCCCCTCGTGCCTGGTGTGCAACTTTATCCGATTACTTGATTGAGAATGGGTTTGAAAGGGGTAAGATCGATAGCACACTGTTCGTTAAGAGAAAAGGAGGAGACTTTCTTCTGGTTCAAGTCTGCGTGGACGATATCATCTTTGCTGCATCAAAAGTCGCCATGTGTCAGGAATTTGAAGAAGTCATGAAGAAGAGGTTTGAAATGAGTGCAATGGGTGAATTAACTTTCTTTCTAGGATTGCAGGTGGATCAGAAGAAGGATGGGATGTTCATCCATCAGACTAAATATGTCCAAGACGTTCTCAAACGCTTCAATATGGAGGACAGCACTCCATTTGATACTCCAGTTTGCATCAACCACAGACTGGGTGCTGATTCAGACGGTGATGCAGACGTGGACCCCACACAATATCGGGCAATAATAGGTTCTTTAATGTATTTAACTGCATCTAGACCTGATATTATGTTTGCAGTTTGTCTTTGTGCTCGTTTTCAGGCAAACCCAAAGGAATCTCACATGAAGGGTGTGAAGAGGATATTGCGGTATCTCAAAGGCAAGCCTAAGATGGGGTTGTGGTACACGAAAGGGGGAGACTTGGAGTTAGTCGCTTACACGGATTCTGACTATGGAGGATGCAATCAGAATCGGAAGTCGACAACAGGTGGATGCCAGTTTCTTGGAGGCAGATTAGTGTCATGGCAGTGCAAGAAGTAGACCTCAGTCGCCATTTCTACCTGTGAAGCAGAGTACATGGCAGCATCGAACTGCTGCTCGGATACAACAGCAATTGCGCGATTATGGTCTGAATTTCACTCATACTCCTATTTGCATAGATAACACTGCTGCAATCTCAGTAACTAACAATCCCGTAAAGCATAGCAAAACTAAACACATTGACATTCGTCATCATTTTATACGGGATTGTGCTGAGAAGAAATTAATAGTGCTCGAAAAGGTTGATTCGTTAGATAATTTAGCTGATTTGTTTACTAAAGCATTTGACAGAACTCGTTTTCAAAACCTTGTTGAGCTTAATAGGATGATCAATCCCGAGTAACCATTTTTTCGTTTTTACTTACTGAAAAAAAAATAATAAAAAAAACAAAAAAAAACGTCACTATCGCTTAGAATTATGTCGGTTGCTTCAGTTTGAAGGACATATCTTCGGATATGTTTGGTCCTCACTTCTACCAGTAGATTATGAGGATAGCCATTAACCAGATGACTGAAAGTGACCGGGGCGGTTTCCGATGTATTTTTATTCTTTCGCTGAAAATTAGTCGTTCATACTTAGTTAAAAGGACGCATACTCGTATGTGGTCGGTCCAGCTGATCCATTGGATCTTCAGGATAGCCGTTTACCTGATGACTTTGACTTGATCGGGGCGATAGAATTTGAATTTTTTAAGGAGGATGGAATAATTTTTCAAGTCTACTACTTCGTAAGAAGTTTCTATACAATATTTATATGAAAATTGATCCAACCTTGGAAAGTGATACACAAACTATTTCTGTGTGCTTAACTAGTGAAGTTATTAGGCCTAAAAGACTCTAGAACAGTCATTGTATGTTATGGTAGCTTTTTATGGTGCGTAAAAGTAGAAGTGATACTAACTAACTCTCCTCGATTTTAAGTGGAAACCCATTAAGAGATGTGCATGTCTTCATATATATCTTTCCGAATGATAGGCAGAAAAGTGATTACCCAGTCATACACGAGTCCGTGAGTGTTCTGATTCGCGAGAAGATAGTGTGTCAAGAAACTGCAGTGATCCAGATTCGGGACTTGCAGTAGTCTACTGTTTAAGGCTATGTAAATCTTTATTTAAAAAAAACAAAAAAAAACAATATATATATATATATATATATATATATAAAGAATATATTATTAAGCCTTCTGAAGTCTATTATCTTATACTTATCAATCGAGAGGCAAGACCGAGAACGAGACGAAGACTCTAAAAGATCAAGATGTATTTACAGCTTAATCTGATACTACGGGTCGAGGTCAACTCGGGGTGACTTGGGGAAAGCAAAATAAGCTTTTAGAATAGATAAGAGGCATCACAATCTCTGACGTGGTGTCCACTTATATTTTTTGAGCTAAATTGAACCTAACCCGTATCACCGAAGCGATGAAAACCATACTAAGTTGTTTACCTGCTTACAACCTGTTTCTTTATGTCATAATACAGCTGAACATGGATCTATGTGACAGCCATCTAATTAGTATGATTCCTGTTCGGATCTTTTCTAAAACATTGTGGTCCCCGTCAAGACTAAAATTTGATCCCGTGTACTTTATTTCTAAAGTTTTATTTTACTTATGTCGTTTTATGGTGTAATACCTGGTTACTTGGTTTTTGATCGTAACATTTTACTCTTTAAAGAAAGTTAGAAAAGTTAATGGATAATGTTCAATTCATAAGGGTTTTGTTTTTGTAAAGTTTAATATAGGCGAAGTTGTTTAAACAGGAGAAGTTATGGGGTAGGCGAAGTTAACCCTAACTTCGCCTGTGTAACTTTGACCCTATATAAAGGATTTTTCTAGTCAAACTCTTTATTATTTTCATAACCCAGCGAAGTTAGCTTTTTAACCATCAAGCGAAGTTATCTTTTGAATCAATCCGTGTTATTTTTTTTTCACATTCAATCCGTGTTAAAGGTGTGTAGGGTCGTCATAACTTATAGTCTATGTCAATGGCGTTAATCAGAGGTCGTTTTGGTCCGTTTTGTGATCCCGTTCTTACATACCTTCAATACCCACTTTCAAAACAAGTTTTAACGTGGTCGTAATTAACTTGATCGTCTAGATCCCCTTAAAAACATGTTTTGTAGAGTCCAATATCACCAAATTCACCATTGTTTGGCCGTCTAACCCTTTGCCGCTTCAGTTCAGGCGAAGTTACAGTTTAGGCGAAGTTATCCTTAACTTCGCCTAAGGCTTAACTTCGCCTGTTACTTTAAAACTTTAATTAATCAAGGGCGAAGTTATGATTGGGCAAAGTTATCCTTAACTTCGCCTAAGGCTTAACTTCGCCTGATGCCTTAAATTTTATTTAAATGTTAACATGTTATCAAACGAAGTTATTGTATAGGCGAAGTTGTGCTCAACTTCGCCCTATGTCTAACTTCGCTTGCACACTAATGTTTATCTTAACTTCGCTCATGGTAATAAGCGAAGTTACGATCTGCCTCGACGTTTCTCTAACTTAGACCGTTTGTGTTGCAGATATGGCAGCTGTAGCAGGAGCCGGTGGTGCCGGTGGTGACGAAGGTGGAGACAACAACCGTCAGTTTTTCCCGGGGCATAACATGTACATCACGTTGGACCCGGATGCGAGCGGTGTAGATGATTATCGCGAGATCATCTCTTTTCTTATCCGCTCGCGTATCTTCCACGCTATTACTACAACTCTGCCCATCTCTTTACCAAACATAGAAGATTTCTGGCAAACAGTTGAATATGATTGCAGAGTTGAGCCCCCAGTTATGCGTGCAACGGTTAACAATCAGGAAGTGCAGTTCTCGTCAGAACAGATACGGGTTGCTTTGCAGTTTGGGGATGAAACGAGAAATGATCCTACAGACTTCATGGCTCCATTCAGAGACGGTGCCTTTTTAAGAATGGGCTATCCTGGTCCATTGGGGGATACTCAGAGACACAAGGGGTTTCTGTTAGATCAATGGCGCTTTCTCATGCACGTGATGATCGTGTGCATGTCGGGCAGAATGGCTGGTACGGATGGAATGGGTGCGACGATGCAGTCGGCGATGACAGCACTGACTTACAACAAGCGTTATAGCTTCAGTCAGATGGTGTTCTATGAGATAGACCGTCAAAGACGAGCGGTGGCGCGTGAGAGATTCTTGATGTATCCAAGATTCCTTCAAATGATCTTGAATCACGTGGCTCCCACGTTACCTCAGCGCCGCCCGATTCGATATGTGGAGAGTGTCAGCAAGAAGATCTTCGCCCAATGTAAATCGTCAAGTGCCAGAAGTAAACCAGAGCTCCGTCCTCGACATACTCCGTTATTTGGGTACTTGATCAACCCGGAGTATGTTGCAGCTCGTGGGGATGAGTTTCGGGATCCGGCACCGCAACAGGCTGGAGCACCTCAACCACCACCTGAGGTACAGCAATATCCGCCTGCTGCTCCTGTTGTGGCACCGGAGGAACACGTCGACCTTGAAGCTGCTTTTGGCGGTCAAGGATTTTTCGATATGGAACATGTTGATCTAGAGGAAGAGGTACAGGTCTCGGCTGCACAGGTTTCAAGTGTGGATGTGTCGTGGCAGCTACGACTGTGGCTGATTCTGAATGAACTGATTCTGATTCCTCAGATGATGATGTGGCTGAAGCAAGACAGATTCTGATTACTCAAGAAAGAATTCATGGGAAGAGAAAGAGAGACACAAATGACAGTGAATCAGATTTTGAGGAGGATTTACAACGGTTGGTTCGTCGAGCGAGAAGGCCAAGAACGGGTGAAGGATCCGGAGCTGGTGAGAGCTCGAGGGTGGTTCGTTTTTCTCCACCCGCACTGTCTGGTATGACTATGGTCCCTACATCGTTGACAGTTACAGGGCCGATCACCTCGGGTGTTCCCGTGTTGACTACCTCATCCTCCTTTGGCATACCACCCACTACATTTCAACTCCCGGCTCCAGAGATTGTGTCCTTGCCCCCTCCAACTCTTACTCCATCAGAGGTCGTTGCAAGGTTTGTTGAGTCGACGGTTGTTGCCACTGCAGGGTTGTCTGTTACGATACCACCTGCGGTTACGTTTTCACCTATTTCTGATGTTCCGGTTACCTTGGGAATCCCTCCTCCGTACGCTCATGACATTTCACATATGAGGTTTGAGTTTGATGAAACCTTATCCGACTCGGAAAGAATAGCAGCTCTTGAAAGGGTCGTGGCAGAATAGTCAAGAGTAAATCTGATCCAGACTCACGCTATTCAGCGCATCGTTGCAGAGAATCAGATTCAGTCGTCCCTCTTGATTGAGCATGGTAAAATTTTCGATGCCTTGAAACAGTTCTTGGCATCTCAGGGGGAGACGAGCTGTAAGGGTGATGAGCTGAGGACGAAGAAGAGAAACGATCGAGACGATGATCCCAATGCATCGAAAGATGCAGGTGGAGAGTTGCCAAGAACTGAATTAGCTCTTGGGACTTCCACAACTCAGGGGGAGTCAACTGGTGCAACTGGCAGATCGGGGGTGATGACGTGGTGGTAGTGGATGCTGAGGAGGTGTTGGATGATGATGTTATAGGTGATGATGATGTGTTACCATTGGAAGAGATCGAGAAGATAGGGGCTGAGATTGTGATTGACAATGAAGTTGAAGAGGGAGAGATTGTGGAGGATAATATTGAGCATGAAATACCGGCAGTTGAAAAGTCAAATTTGGGTCAAGATACGGAAGGTGATGAGACTGAATGGGAAGAGCAGCCAAGATGGAAAGAAGGCTACGCTCAGTGGTTCGTAAAGACTAAGAAACCGGCGGTCCCTACTATGTTCAAGAAAAGTTACAACATTAAAGGGTATGTTGAATCGAAAAAGGGGATTATTTGCTGGTTATATGATGAGCAGTTGAGGCTCTTTGTGATTTAACGTTATGATGGAGTTCAGTATTTCAAGAGGTTGTCGAGATCGTTGAATACCTTGCCTGAGTGTGAGGTGAAGGACTTAGCCATGTTGGGGTTGATAAACAGGAGTGATGATAACATGGCAAGGATTATTGGAAAGATAGTCTGGAAAGAAAGCATAAAGGAGAAAAAGTTCAAGCTGTTGAAACCGCAGAAAGGAAAGCTCGTTGAGGATAAAGACAGAGGAATGAGAGCTGATGGCAAGCCTTGGATGATAATGAAGTATAAGCCGATCCGGTGCTTAAAAGAAGTGTCGATGAAACAAATGCCCAAGGATGTGCTAAAGGATCTGAAATGGTGGTACGTTGATAGTGAAACGGCTGAGGCAGTGATGGAGGATGAAGATGAACAAGAGTTGCTGAGAGTGTATGATCCTATGCACTTAGTGAATTTGTCTCAAGCAGACTTGCAGGTGCTGAACGAGAAAAAGATATTTTACATTCCTGCTTGGAAAGAAGAAGCCAAGAAATACCAAAGAGTAGTTTCAGTTTGTGTACGAGAAGGCGTTCATGCTTGAAGATGGGAGATACGAGAGTTTTGGGATTACGAGACACGTGAGTGAAGATAGAGATATGAAGCTACTGCCAAGGGGGAGTCTGTTGGTGCATGATGTCAGTAGTTCAGTATCGAGTGTCTGTAATAGTGTTTGTTGGTTTGTATTGATGTTTAAGTGAACTTGTCTCACAAGTTCGCCTGTTATAAGCGAACTTGTGGACAAGCGAAGTTATCAACAACTTCGCCTAGTCTGTTAGGCGAAGTTGTCGATAACTATATATTCTAGTTTACGGCTTATTTTGTAAATGACAAGGAACGATTTCGAGTACGTGTAATTGGTGATTGAGATATCACGTGTTATTAGTTGCAATACAACGTGTCGTTTGCGTATTGTAACGTATGTTTGCTTGTGTTTAACGTATATCGCTTCTACGCTCGTATCGTCTTACGTAGGGATTCCGCACCTACGTAGAACGAGATATTTCCGTGTAGATCCGGCTGGGAACCTACAATAACCAAACTACCCAAACCCGTATTTTACCCGTTTCCCTGATCCAGACCAATATCCATCTTGTAAACGAAACCCGTATGATTTCTTGCACCTAAATTATTGGCTTAAACATGGAAATGATTATTGAAGATCCTTTATACGTGTATCATCGCTAACACCGAAAATTAAATTAAGAAACAAAAATCAATTATTGATGGTAATGCTTATTTTACTAAGCTGTCACCCCCCGTAAATCAAAACGCATCTTAACAAACTCGATAGCGTAATTAAACGTAGCTGTATAACCTCCTTAACCTCGCGAATCAACCCACCAAGTTAATTGATTTAAGATGGGCCCTTGGTTGCTCGTCGGAGTCGTTTTCAGGCCGACATTGTTGGCTCGTCTTTACACCATCATTCATCATCATAGTAAGTAATTATTTATACGGTTAGACTCACCATAAACTGTTGTACGTTAACCCTAACATTGATTCAAGCAACAATAAACGAATTAACTGATTTGGAATTAGGGTTCATAGTTTCAGATTGGGGCTAAATATCTGAATCTCTATATAACGAATCGCTTTTGTTTATTAACAAACTGCCATGCTAGAGCAGTTGGCTTTTGTTGTGCATGTTATTACATGCTGAGCCGGCCAGGGGTGAAGGTTCGAGCCCTGGCCAGCCCAGCTTTTGTTTTTTTATTTATTATTATTTTCTTATTTGTTTTAAGGTTTAGGTAATTAATTAATTTATTTATAATTAACTTTAATTATTAAATAAATACTATTTTATTAAAACCGACATCATTAAGTTATGTCTTTTGTCAAAATCTCGTTAGGAGCTCTCGTTTACGTATATATATATATATATATATATGCATTATAAGTATATTTTGATAGTATTAAACCAAATTCTTTTATTTAAAACCTGACACTTGATTCACGTTTTGTCATCTTTGGACGTCTTTTATAAACTTATATTTATTATATGTATCATATAAATACTAAACGCATTATATAGATTTTCGTTAAAAGATTTAAACAAAATATTTATTTTAGATCTTAATACATATTATATATATTTATTTATACATAATTGATTATTTGTTCGTTCGGATAATTATAAGTATGTTTCAAGGTATATTTATCAAATTATTTTATTTAGTTTGTGTATTTAATTAGATATTGTAAGCATATCGTATATCTTAATTCTTCAACGTTATTTAAGTAAATGGATTTTATATTTTATCAAGAATAATCAATAGTATTTTATAAATGATAATAATTAATCATATTTTAAATGTATGACAAACAATAATATTAAGCTTTACAATAATATTTATTGGAGAAATACATCGATCAGTTAATAAACATTCTAATCTCAAACCTAATTCAATTCACATCAAATCTTAATTCATTATACGTGTTGTCTTATTATTAATTAATCCATATTAATATTATTTAACTAGGAATCCTTGACGGTATTTTCTGAAGGGGTTTACCTTGCTTTCATCATCCTCACTTGTTTTTCGTTCATCCGATCAGGTATCTCTCTCCCCCTTTTAACTCATTTTTAACTGTTTTGGGACATATGCATTCTGTTTATTTTTTTACTATATATTACTCAACTTGAAACTGTTGTCACTTGTGTTTAACAATTTATACCTTAGTTATTTATGTGCTTACTTGCTTTATATGCTTCCGCATTCGGAGAGGTCCAACATAATCTTAGTCTAGTATGATCATACGACCGTCGTAGTGGCCGGCGTCCGACGCATTGACAATGGTTTCACCAACACCTCATTTTTGGTAACCAATGCCCATTCGCATGGCAGCGGTTTAGCCCTTTCTTTATGGTTTGATTGATTTTTTTATATGCTTGGTTAAATTGCTTATCACTTGACATAGTCTGCTCACTTATTTATTATTATTATATAATCATGAAAATCTGGTGTTTTACTCACTCAACCTCGTGTTGACAAAACTATTTTATTTTCAACGCATATGCAGGTCAACGTATGATGTAGTTGACGTTAGAAGATCGTTTAAGGATTTATGCTAGAAGAAATTCAATGAGACAATTAATTTTATGATTTTGATTTATGTTTGTTTTGAGATATTGTAATGAATAATTGTGTATTCGAAATAATTAAATAGATATTGAAACTTATAATGTTGTATGATAGTAACCTTGTGAGTTGTGACAATCAGATCACGCCCCGACATTTCCGCCTTAGGTTGAGGTGTGACAGATTGGTATCAGAGCCGAAGGTTTAAGTTAGGTCGTTAGGGGTGCCTTAGTAACATGATTAGGAACCCCATGCGTGCTTATTTGTTTACATGATGTGTTCTAATTGATTGTTTACAGCTTACGTAATTACTTGTTTGATTAAATACTTATTTAACTGCTTAGCTAATTATTTATTTTATTGTCGTGCACACACACACAACTCCGAAGCTATGCTTCACTTTCAAAATATTTTATTACTCCGAGACTATGTCTCATTCTCAAAATATTTTTATAACTTCGAGGCTATGCCTCAATCTTAAAATATTTATATTAATTTTTATTTGATTGCCTTTTATTGTCGGAATTTGTCTTGCGAATTTCCTAGCTTTTGTTTTTGCTCGTTTTCACTTTAAACTAGGGAGTGTGACAAGATTCCCCGCCATAGTGGAAATTGTCATGCGACCGACACTTTAAGCGTTTAACGTAATCGGCCAAACGGTTACACCCTTTATTTTGTTTTATTGTTTTTAAAATGTCTAGTCGGGTGTAAAACCCATGGGACGCCATGGACACGCCAACTGTACATTTGCATAATTTGTTATATTTGTGATATTTTGTTGGAACATTATCATCCGTGGTGATACACGAGATGTTTCAACTACTTGTGCTTGAGTTCGTTTATTCGTTATTTAGTTTGGTTGGTCAAATCACCATGTAACGCTCATGGGCCGACAAACTCAATTGATTCGTTGATTTGTTAATTAAGTTGGGCCATTCAAATTGCCATGTAATGCTCATGGGAGACCGACTAACACATTTGTTTTGGTTTTGGCATGCTAATAAGTTGGGGAGACAAAATGCCATGGAAAGCTCTTGAGAAACCCAACACCTCGAAGAACATTCGTTAATTGTTTTATTTGTTTGAATTTATACGAACCAATTTATGATTTGATTTAACTATTCAATTATTCTATTATTCTATTATTAAACTATTCAATTCCTTATTTACTAAATCATTTTTGAATCAAGATCTATTGATTCGATCTCCTCATACACTCAAAACATTTTTATTCTCTTGATCGGATACAAATCATTCATTCATCAAGACTCGGTTATCGCAAGCCAACCAAAACAATTTACACTATATTATTGAAATTGGTTTTCACCTATTCATCTTATCACGTTATTATAATATCAATACCTCAAGTGATTTAAATAATATAACACAATTTAATACTCATGATATCATATACATAGACCATTAAACATATTTCAAGCATTCAACATCAAAATCTAGTTTGTTTAAAAACATATCAAACTTTGATAAAACTCATTCACTCATCAAATTAACTCATTGATCTTCGATTTAGATTCTAATTTATCCTTAAGTTACGAATAAACATCAGCATAACACACTTAAGTTTCGTTTTACGCAATAACTCACATGACATATACGCAACTACCTAATTGTCTCATTTATCACGTATTTATTAATCATAGAATGTTTCTCAACATCAAATAACATTAATTGTTTATTTTATATAACCGCCTCATGGTCACATGATTAGTCAAAGAGATAGCTCCTGCGATCTCTAAAATATAAACTCAATTCCCAAAACATAAATATAATCAATTCAATCTTGCTCATTAACTTCTTCGTCAATAAATTCAATTCTTTTACCAATACTTATTCTTATAACAACATCAATAACAAACGCAAGTCTAAACATCAACTATATATTGTTAATCAATTAACAATCAATCTCGACAAATCTTAGCGTCTCAACCATGAAACTTTATGTTAAAATCCACTCGTACGCTTCACTTGCCACTATCACTATTCAATTCAATCCTCATATCATTTTGTACCCAATGTAATCGCCCGATTATCTTCTTAATACTTGTCATGCATCACAAGACGATCCACAACGGTGTATGTCGTCTAATTCATAAACCCATGCTACGACGTTTGCTCAAATTTTATACCCTTCTTTCTGCAATTGATACAACTATGAAAATCTTAATCACCTACGCCATGTGTGTTCCCGATTCAATCATATTCATCAAGCTCAAAATTTCCAAACTTATTCTTTTAAACCCTACCTTGAAACCTAATCAAAATACTTAGATTCAATTAACTTCAATTATCCACATTTTTATAGATCTAATTAATCAAGTTATCTTAAATCAAATCAATCATAACTAAGTTTATCAAAGAAGACGTTTTCGTCATTTTTATATAAACATGTTTTATCTTTCTCAAACATACATTATAACAAATCTTTATTTAATTTTTGGACTTAAACAATTTTAATTCTAATAATTTATTTATTTCAAGTGAAAAAAAATCTATCTCTTCAATGACAACTGCCTATAATACCGTACTCCTAGTTTGTTTCTAGCCATCATTTATCCCAACTCCTTTCACTCTCAACCCTAAGGAATCCTTTCCTTTTCGAACTTCCAAGAATTTTAACTTTTACCAAAAGGCGTTTTAGAAACTTCAATATTTTATTTAGTCAAATCGGAAATTCAATTCATTTTTAACAATATTTTCTAATTATAACCGAAACGTATTAAAACTCTTGTTTTCTCAAAATCATGTTTTGCAAACGTTTTGTAACCCACATGATGGGACGTGTTATGTGGACCATCCGACGATCTAAGTAATTATGGAGGCCTACATAATTATCGAAGTCCCCGCATGGAAATCATAATGCGTACAACTGTGTGTCATAATATAGAATCGAAAGTAGTTGGATAACGGTACAAATGTAGAGATGATAAGGACTTGGTGGATACGCCGATGGTACATCCTATATATAAGTGTCCTTATCGGATTTTCATTTGAAGCGTTGTTCTGACTATTTAAAGTTCTGTGTTATGATAATTTTTTTTAAATTATAATTGAAATTTTCTTCTCCAAAATTTAATGGTGTTGTCTAGTTTTCTCTAATTTCGAGATGAAATTCGCTAAATTAGAGGAGACTGTAACAACTCGGGTTTTCAACAAATGTTTTATATCCGATACCCGACCCACTTTTACGCTCGGGTTATTTTATCAAATAACCGCATTTATCGAATTAAATTAATTGTTATAGTATTTATTTATTTTTTTCATTTGTTTAAAACATATTTATAACTTTCATTTATATACACAAGTTACCTTAAACTATAGTTCTGCCTCTTTATGTTTCCATCTAATAAGTTCAGGGGATCAGTATGCAAAACCTGAAAAATAATTATATTAATATATATCTTTTAACCCAAATTCATAACCAAACTACCCAAACCAGTATTTGACCCGTTTCCCTGATCCAGACCCATATCCATCTTGTAAACGAAACCCGTATAATTTCTTGCACCTTAATTATCGGCTTAAACTTGGAAATAATTATTGAAGATCGTTTACACGCGTATCATCGCTAACACCGACAATTAAATTAAGAAACAAAAATCAATTATTGATGGTAATGCTTATTTTACGAAGTCGTCATCCCCCGTAAATCAAAACGCATCTTAACAAACTCGATAGCGCAATTAAACGTAGCTGTATAATCTCCTTAACCTCTCGAATCAACCCACCAAGTTAATTGATTTAAGATGGGCTCTTGGTTGCTCGTCGGAGTCGTTTTCAGGCCGACATTGTTGGCTCGTCTTTACACCATCATTCATCATCATAGTAAGTAATTATTTATAACGTTAGACTCGCCATAAACTGTTGTACGTTAACCCTAACATTGATTCAAGCAACAATAAACGAATTAACTGATTTGGAATTAGGGTTCATAGTTTCAGATTGGGGCTAAATATCTGAATCTCTATATAACGAATCGCTTTTGTTTATTAACAAACTGCCATGCTAGAGCAGTTGGCTTTTGTTGTGCATGTTATTACATGCTGAGCCGGCCAGGGGTGAAGGTTCGAGCCCTGGCCAGCCCAGCTTTTGTTTTTTTATTTATTATTATTTTCTTATTTGTTTTAAGGTTTAGGTAATTAATTAATTTATTTATAATTAACATTAATTATTAAATAAATACTATTTTATTAAAACCGACATCATTAAGTTATGTCTTTTGTCAAAATCTCGTTAGGAGCTCTCGTTTACGTGTATATATATATATATGCATTATAAGTATATTTTGATAGTATTAAACCAAATTCTTTTATTTAAAACCTGACACTTGATTCACGTTTTGTCATCTTTGGACGTCTTTTATAAACTTATATTTATTATATGTATCATATAAATACTAAACGCATTATATAGATTTTCGTTTAAAGATTTAAACAAAATATTTATTTTAGATCTTAATACATATTATATATATTTATTTATACATAATTGATTATTTGTTCGTTCGGATAATTATAAGTATGTTTCAAGGTATATTTATCAAATTATTTTATTTAGTTTTTGTATTTAATTAGATATTGTAAGCATATCGTATATCTTAATTCTTCAACGTTATTTAAGTAAATGGATTTTATATTTTATCAAGAATAATCAATAGTATTTTATAAATGATAATAATTAATCATATTTTAAATGTATGACAAACAATAATATTAAGCTTTACAATAATATTTATTGGAGAAATACATCGATCAGTTAATAAACATTCTAATCTCAAACCTAATTCAATTCACATCAAATCTTAATTCATTATACGTGTTGTCTTATTATTAATTAATCCATATTAATATTATTTAACTAGGAATCCTTGACGGTATTTTCTGAAGGGGTTTACCTTGCTCTCATCATCCTCACTTGTTTTTCGTTCATCCGATCAGGTATCTCTCTCCCCCTTTTAACTCATTTTTAACTGTTTTGGGACATATGCATTCTATTTATTTTATTACTATATATTACTCAACTTGAAACTGTTGTCACTTGTGTTTAACAATTTATACCTTAGTTATTTATGTGCTTACTTGCTTTATATGCTTCCGCATTCGGAGAGGTCCAACATAATCTTAGTCTAGTATGATCATACGACCGTCGTAGTGGCCGGCGTCCGACGCATTGACAATGGTTTCACCGACACCTCATTTTTGGTAACCAATGCTCATTCGCATGGCAGCTGTTTAGCCCTTTCTTTATGGTTTGATTGATTTGTTTATATGCTTGGTTAAATTGCTTATCACTTGACACAGTCTGCTCTCTTATTTATTATTATTTTATAATCATGAAAATCTAGTGTTTACTTACTCAACCTCGTGTTGACAAAACTATTTTTTTTTCAACTCATATGCAGGTCATCGTATGATGTAGTTGACGTTAGAAGATCGTTTAAGGACTTATGCTAGAAGAAATTCAATGAGACAATTAATTTTATGATTTTGATTTGTGTTTGTTTTGAGATATTGTAATGAATAATTGTGTATTCAAAATAATTAAATAGATATTGAAACTTATAATGTTGCATGATAGTAACCTTGTGAGCTGTGACAATCAGATCACGCCCCAACATTTCCGCCTTAGGTTGGGGTGTGACACAAACCTCATCTCCTCATC
Source organism: Bidens hawaiensis (assembly GCF_021521415.1). NCBI lineage: Eukaryota > Viridiplantae > Streptophyta > Magnoliopsida > Asterales > Asteraceae > Bidens > Bidens hawaiensis. The sequence continues at coordinate 107,770 of NW_027494384.1, forward strand.
TAGTTATCTCACATTGATCGCATTATTTACGTCACCTCATAAATATTTACATAAATTACCCTTTATCTTACAATCATTTACCTTTTCTCCTCGTAGAATGTATTCACTAAGAAACCGCCGTCGTCATCAACGTCATTCTGGTTCTCATGACCGCCGTTTGGCTCCTAGGATCACCAAAGAACTTGTTACTGCTATGCCTACCATCATGACTCAGATCTAGAGCCTCAACTCGAATGGTTCTACTACATCTACTACTCTAAACAACATTAACTTCAAGAACTTTTTGAGTACTAAACCTACCCAGTTTCTAGTGAGGAGAATGCCACTAAACTCCTTCAATGGTTCAAGAAAATGGAGAACGTATTCATCCATTGCGAATATCTAGACGTAAAACGGACTAAGTTCGCCTCAATCGTTTTCAAAGATCGAGTTACGACTTGGTGGAATGCTTTCAAAGCTAACCAAGGAGCTGGGTTGGCTGTGGCCATGCCTTGAGACGAACTCAAGGAGGCCATGAAGAAAGAATTTTGTCCTTAACATGAATTGCAAAGGCTTGAGGCTGAATTTTGGGAACTCAAGAAAATTGGTTGGGATAACTCTACCTATTCCAACCATTTCCATGAAATTAGCCGAATTGTACCTCATCTATTAACCCCCGAGACTCGTGGCGTTCGAAAATACATTCTTGGTTTACCGAAGATTTTCCGTGAAGCGGTGGTGAGTCGTGAGTCGTGACCCTTTAACCATTGGTGAGGTTACGGACCTAGCTGCTTCCCTCACCGACGATCATGTTATGGATGGAACCTTGTCCCGAAAGGATTCCAAGCCTACCGACGACAAGACCAAAACCGACTCATCCACCGATGCTAAAGCTGAACCCAAACCTGCTTTTAACCACAACAATACATATTCTCTTTACAACAAAAACCACAACAACAAACGTGAAGCTAACCATCAAAACTATGTCGTTAACCAATCCAATCACCAACCTCAACAAACCCAAAATGCTTCAAACAAGAAACCCTACATTGGACCTCACCCGTTATGCTCCATTTGTAATCGTCATCACCCTTCTCAATCCATGTGCTGGCTGTGCACCCAATGAAATTGTTACGGTCACCTTGCTAACTCTTTTCGTCCCCCGCCAAATGCGCAAGCCGTCCCGCAACAGTCTGTGACGTCTACTCGTAGACCCACTAGTATACCATATGCCCAATATGGTGCCCTTGCCACTCGTGCTTGCTACTATTTTGGAGACCCTAATCATCTCTGCAATATGTGCCCCCAGCTTATCCATGCTAATCAAGCTCAAGCTATAACTACACCCTACTACATTACCCATGCCCATCAATTCCAAACCTACCAACCCCACGTCCTTCAAGCTCCTCTCTTCAGTTAAGATCCTTGGTACATCACCCAAACTTATAAAATTCCGCATCTGCAATGTAGCATCCTAAATATTCAATATTAAATAAAGAGAGTTGCGTTAGATTGTCATGCGTAAATAATTATATAGTTTTGAATAAAGAAGAATGATGGACTTGGATAAAAAGGATTAAAGAGTAATGGGCCTTAGGTCCTTGGGCTTTAAGGGTTATAAATACCCCCTTAAACCATCCTAAAACCCTAACTCTCATTTCCATCTTCCATAATCTCTACACACTCTAAAACACACACACATACCTCCTTATCATTTGCGGCCGAGAGAGGGAAGGAAGAACAAGATCGAACGAACATGATTCTTGCTTCTTCAATACACAAGATAGATACAAGACCTAAAGCTCATAACCAAGCTAAACCATAACCTTAAAACACGTAAAGGTATGTCTTTTACCTTAAAGTTTACGTTTTTATAAACATTTAGCCTTGAAACTTAGAACGAGAATAGATCGGGTGTAAATGAAACGTAAAGTTGTAAACTTGATGCTAAAATGAACTAAATGGACCTGCAAACATGTGCGGCTCATCTAAAATGAACCATAGATCTAGTTTTAAGTATTTTAAGCCTATAGGTCCAAACTTTGTGCTTTTCCAGGCTGAGTTTTACCCGAAAATGATCACGGGAATGTTCACGAGAGTGGTTAGTATCATATCAAGGGTTTACAAGTTGAAACGGAGATGATTATGGGGGTTAAGAATGAACCCGTAGCTGCTGCTACAAGTTCGCTGAGCAAGTTCGCTTACGTATAAGTTCGCATGTATACAAGTTCGCCTACTATAAACTTCGCCGCATATAAGTTCGCTTGATATCTAAGTTTGCCTATATCTAAGTTCGTTTATATAAAGTTCGCCTGATATATAAGTTCGCTTATACCTAAGTTCGCTAGATCTCAGTTCGCTTAAATTGAGACCTAGATACATGGCGGCCTGTATATGTATACATATATGTGCATACGCGTGAAGGTATGCAGTGTAAGGACTTAAAAGATACAATGCAAAAAATAAAGGAAAGACCATAAAAATGCTAAGTAAAGTAAGCTAATACTAGGCAACTAGATTAGATCAAACCAGTATTGATACGTGCAACTTATGTACAGTTAGCAGAGCTCAACTAAAGAAATGATTAACTATTAACGGAGAAAGAAACATGAGTCAGGTGAGTTTCTAGCCTCATTTCCTTGTTATGTTTTCGGGGCTGTGTGCATACTCAATGTGAATGTTAATACACTTACCTTAAATGGTAAGTGTATGTCTTAATGATGAATGTGATAGTTACGTTTAAATTATGAATGTATGCTTGACAGTACGTGAACGACCTTCGGGTATTGCACGTATTGTTAAGGAAAGTATAGTGTAGTATGTATGATATGAGTATGTGAATAAGGAAGTATGTATGACTATGATATGTATGATATTATGTAAGATATGTATGAATGTGATAATGGAGAGGATAATGAAAGGTAAGGTAAGGTTAAAGGGTTGCTTACCCTAATGATATATGCGAAGGAAAAAAGGTTGCATACCCTAATAATATATGCGAAGGATAAAGGGTTGCATACCCTAATAATATATGCGAAGGTTAAAGGGTTGCATATCCTAATAATATGTGCGAAGGATAAAAGGGTTGCATACCCTACTAATATACGCGAAGGTTAAAGGGTTGCATACCCTAATAAAATATGCGAAGGTTATAGGGCGAAATGCTCTTTATAACGCAAGAAATGAAAGTAAGTAAGGATGAGATAAAAGTATGAAAGTATGAATGAAAGTATGTAGGTATGTATGTATTGTATGTTATGTGATTAACTAGAACTCACTCAGCATAGCTGACTTTTAGTATGCACGCAGGTGAGTAGAATGAGGCAGCTCTCTTGATGAGGACACATGGCATGGAATGAAGATACTGGCATCTCAAGGAAATGTTATGATGTTTTAAAGACTATGTTTTGATTTTAAGTAACGATGAATGTTTGTTAAGACAAGATTTGAAGGTTATGCAATTTGTTATGGTTGAAGTTTTATATTCCGCGCAAAGTTTTAATTAACTCTAATATTTAGAACTGTGTTTATGAGTAAATCCAACGTCCAATGTAGGGCACCGGTAACGGGGCCTTACAAGTTGGTATCAGACAAAGTTCGAGAGATTTAAACATCTTACATGCTTAGACTCGAACAGAGACTGGGATTTAAGTAAGAAAAGAAAAAAGATGCCAGCTCAAGATAGCCATGTGTCACTCAAGCAAGCTCAGTAAAGGTAAAGTGTATGGTTAAATATATAAGTTAATATTAGCTTAATTGCTAAAGAAAGAATATGTGAACGTTAGGGATAAGATTAATTGATTGTTTGATTGATTGACTGTTTAAAGTAGAACAAGCACAAATGGACTTATAAGGGGAAGTGTATAGGACACGGAAAGTAACGTGATCAGCTAATCACAACTGACCACTGTTATTACCTGTTAGTCTTACTATCCTTGTACTAAATAGTTCCTTGAGTGATGACGTTTGTGCTTTCCTTTCCAGAATACGATGCTTGGATCTAGGGCAGTTGTTGGAGCAGGAGGCCGCACTGGACGTCGTGGCATGCCTCGTCGTGTGCAACAACCTTCGGTTGAAGTAGCTTCCAACACCGAAGATGAAGGAAGCGCAGCTGGGCGAAACCTAAACAACAATGAAGGGTTCCAACTTGACCCTGCAACTCAAGAAGCTATTGTTCAAGCTGTAGCCACTGTTGTGAAGAACTTGGATCCTGAAGGGTCTGCTGGAGGCCGTGAAAGAATGGCTGAAGGGGCAAGAGGATATGGTAGAAAAGATGGTGAAGGTGAGAGGGAGGCTTCGAGTGTGGTAAAGTCTGTGAAGGTTGATGATATGAAGAGGGGCCGAGGTGGGTGCAACTATAAGTCTTTCAAGGGTTGTGACCGGCCGAAGCAGACTGGTTTGGGAGACGCAATCGCTACTCTTCAGTGGATAACAGCCATGGATAAAATTATCCGCATTAGCGAGTGCTGTCCCGACCAAGCTGTGGGTTACGCTACTCAGTCATTCGGTGAAGAAGCTATGTATTGGTGGGAAAGTGTGGAACAGAGGAAGACCCGGGACGAGATTAAAGCTCTAAGGTGGGAGGATCTGAAGGAGTTAGTGATGAAGAGGTTCTGTGCTGACACCGAGGTTGAGAGGGTGGAGATGAAGTTTCTGAACTTCAAAGCTGGAACGATGACACATCGTGAGTATCCCCAATCAATAACCCTATGACAAATCAGCCAATCATTAATCAATTAAAACGATTGTTAATTCTAGGGTTCTTGTTTTGGGGACGATGATCTGGTTGTGTATTTAAATTTTTGTTTCCATCTAACAACTAGGTAGACAGCAGCCCAGTTGGCTGGTGCACACTTGGTTAGGTTCAGGTGAACGGCTTCAAGCCTCCAAACTGTTTTTTTTTTTACATTTTAATTTTAATAATGTTTTTAGTTCATAAAATATAATATAATTAATATAAAAAGGTAATTAGATATACTTTAGAAATTTTGGCACGTTTAGATTGTCATTTTTCACTTATTTTTGTTAAAACTATATGTATATATATATTCATAAATATATGTGTGTATATATATATATGTATATAGTATATTTATAAAAATAAAGCTTTTAACAAATTAAATTAAAATAAATAAGATGTGTCTTTAATTTAAAATAAATATTTAAAACAAACATTATTATATAACTTATCAAATTATAATTATTGGTTTAAGTATTTTATGTTTAAGTATATTTTATGTATATATTTAAATTGTAGTATTTATATTATATATATAATCTTAAATAAAAGTGATTTTTATCAATAATGATAAATTAAATAATCAGTGTTTTCATAAACACACCCGATCATCATCAAATCCCTGAATCTCTATCTAGTATAAAATCCGTCTTAATTTATATTTATTTCCCGCTATCATTCTTAACTAGGGTTTTTCGTTGATAATTCTCAACGAGCGTGCCGTTTCTTTTTCTCTTACCAAATTATTTACTTTTGTTGCTTATTTAATAAGGTGAGTAACGCATTCCCCTTTTTACTTATTTTCAATTATTTTCGGGACATATGCGTATCATGTCGTATTTACATATTATTTAGCATTCACATTAGCAAAACTGTTAATCTTATGTGCATATCAATTAAATGCCTAGTTTTGCTGCATATCAAATTGTTTACTTGATCGCATTCGGAGAGTTCCATCATAATCACATTATTAGTATGATCATACGACCGTCGTAGTAGCCAAATCACACTTCGCAAGGCAATGGTTTTACTGACACTCATTAGTTTCTCAATGGCTTTATTGTTATCTCACAAAGGACAGTTTTGCATTTTTGTATTATTATATTTATCTCACTCAATGTGTTGACAAATCTACTTTACTCTATACGCATATGTAGTTTTTCGTTTGAATTGACCACAAGTTGGTGAAGAACGTGATGTTTAAGTTAAAAAAAATTATCAAGACTATATGAATTTGAATTTATTTTTCTTTTATTTTAACGATTATGTACTTTGGTTGTTTGAAATATTTGGATTATTTAATTTAAATAAATAGATATTGTCATCTTTAATATTGCATGATAGTAACTTGTGAGTTGTGAACAATTTGTTCACGCCCCGACATTTTCGACTTAGGTTGGGGTGTGACAACAATCGCTTACCGTAACCCATGTCAAATTTGAACTTCTAAAACTCTTTCGTGATTGTCCATGTCTCCATCTTCCTTATCGCAATCACGTGTTTTCCTTTGAAGGTGATAGACACAATTATTCCCTAATCGAACTCCTACTATATACGATATATGTGATTCTGTCTAATCGAACATTGGACGCCCTAATTGAACTCTTCCTATTTTCCCTAATCGAGCCTTTTGCTGTAAGTGAATGTGATCAGACGAATTTCATATTCTGAATAGTATGACATTTTGAGATTTTGAGTGAAAATATGTAATGACACACATGCGTATCATTTTTGTGTTAAAAGTTAGTACTTAACATTGTTAGAGCATTCACATTCAATCCATAAAAAGTGGCGAGTGAAGTTTTCATAATGTAGGGAGTGGTTTAGAATGTTGTGAGTGGAGAGAGAAATGCAGTGATTTTTCTATATATTTGAAAAGTTACTGTTCATACCCTATGACTTTTTAATATATTTTGAAAGTGGTTGTGAGTGAAGGAAAGATAAATGGTAATGATAAAGGTATAAAAAATATTATTTAATTGAAATGATAGAAAAAATGTAGTGATTTTTAGTGTAATTTTGGATTTGGAGATAAGGGATTGGATACGAATGCTCTTACAAACTTAAAAGTTAATACATATATTGTGACTTTAAACCTTAGTACCCAATCTTGTTACTTTTTGTAAACTTCAGGGACTAACTGTGTAATTGTTTCTATTTATTATTTGCATATCTAACTTTTTGAAGACTTATTTATTTTATCATGATCTTACATACAATATAAAATAAGGGAATATTTCATAAAATAGTAACTATCTTTCAAAAGTGTTTCAATTAGGTCACTTATGCATATTTTCTCAAATCGGGTCACTAAATCTTCAAATTGAGTCTCACCAATTTTTTTGTGCGTCAAGAAAGAAATGGAGGATAAGATATGGGGGTAGAAATTTGCAATATATGTAGTTATATTTAAAAAAAAATAAAAACGTTAATTATATTAAAATTCAAAAGTAATACATAAAATCCACTTGCCCACTCAACGTCAACATAAAAAAAAAGATAAAAAGATTTCTTATGTGAATAAAAAAGAAAAACGCTAAAAAACATGTTAGAAACTTTAATTTAATAAAATATGAAAGTTGAGTGACTTAATTGAAACACTTTTTAAAGTTGAGTGGCCTAATTAAAATCACTTTTGTTTTTAATCTTTTTGCTATATTATATTTTGTAATGATTTGTTTTATTTTTAATGTAGTTTTGTTTTTATTTAATATGTATATATTAGTTTGTTACGTTAAGTATACATTTTCTTAATGTTTGGGCTCTTTCAATTGAGATGTGTAGGTTTTCTAGATTTTTAACGAATGAACATAAACAAACATGAGCGCGAACATGCTGAAATTTTTAAACGAGTAAACATGAACACATATATTTGTCTTATGAAAAGGGCGGTTGATGTAGCTGACGATAATCGTTGATGCGTGAGAGGGGAGGTTAACAATTGTGGGTTGTAATCCAAAGTTAATCGGTGATGGAGATGATAGACCGACGATGGAGAATATGTAGAGGAGAGAAATTAAATTATGGTTGATTATGAATCTGTTTCACAAATAAATAAGATATTGTAATCATTTAAGGGTATCTGGGTTTGGTGAGACTCATGACCCACGAAAATTATTATTTCATGATTAAGTGGTTATTACACAAATAAATGAGATATTATAACTCGTTTAAGGGCTATCCGGGTTTGGTGAGACCATGACCCGTGGAAATTATTCTTTGATTGTGAAAAGGTTTCACAAATAAATGAGCTGTTATAACCCATTTTAGTACTGTCTAGTTTTAGTGAGACCCATACCTACGAATTTGGTTCAAACGCATGAGAAGATCAAATAACAAATCAAGCAATTTGATTGATTGAGAGGGGTGGGAAGCAAGTAGAGAGTGACGCATAATATTTTTAGTAGTCATTTATATAAATAGATATGTAATAAAATAGTAATAATAATAATTATTATTTAGACAGATATTCAATATATTTCATATAGTTATATAAATTATAAGAGCAATCACAATAAGGTGTTTTTAAGGGGGCGTTCTTTGGTGTTATCCCAACTTATCAATTTTTTTTATCGGGGGTCGGGGGGGGATTTTTAGGAGACATTTTTCAAGTAAATTCTCTAACAAAAACTAAAAAAAATGAGAAAAAGGTGGGGCTTTTGCATGTGGTGGGGCCCGTGTGTGGGGTTTTGGGTGTAAAATATATTGATGACGTGACAATATTTTTTGGTGTTTTTATAAGTTTTTATTGGATGGGTTTTGGGTGTTTTTAATGAATGATATTTTTGTGATGTGTCAACTGAATAGACGTGTTTTTCTAATGTTTTTATACCTTCTTATTGTGGATGCTTTAAGTTCGCAAGTTTAATTGAGCTTGAAAAGTGAAGATTGGGCTCTAGCTTGTTCATTTAATAAGTCCACGTACAAGCTCGTACAAATTTTGTTTGATTCGACGTTTGACGAGTCGATCTCAAGTTGCCCATTGAAGACTTTGTTTGTTACACTTGTGGTAGGATCTGACAAACCATAAATAAACCATGGTCGGAGTCATTCGAGACCGGCTGGCCACAGTTTGTTAAAGTTATAGGTTATGTTTGGTATGGAGCTTTTAGGAGCTTCTAGCTTCAAACCCTATAAGAAAAAACTCTTACTCAATAAAAAAGATTTGTTTTGTTAAATGAGCTTGAAGATTTTAGGTGAGAAGAAAATATTGAAGCTAAAAGCTCCTACTAGTAGCATTTAAATAAAAATATACAAGCTTTTAATATTTAAAATTTTACGTGTTTGACACTTGAACTTCCATCAGCTTTTTTAATATATATATATTTACACGCTTAACCCTTATTCAAAACCAACTACCCCCATAATTCTTTAACCATAACCTTTTCCACATGTTTATATATATATATATATATTGAAAAATTACACCATAAAAACAATCATTTCATTCTATTTTAATTTGAGTATGATATTGCTATACTTTAATTTTAAAAAATTAACATATTATATGATTATCGGTTAGGATCGGAAACAACTCGAGTCAGGCGAGCTCGGGTCATGTAGAAGACCAGATTATGGTCAGAACGAGTCGATGCAAAAAAGGTCAATTTAGTTCAGCTCGTTTCCGTACGGTTTTGAGTCGAAAGAGGTCATGTCAAAACAGATTTCATATTAGAACAGTGTCGGGTCGGTATGTGATTTAGATCAAAACAGGTTGGTTTAAAAAATTATCTATTTAAAATTATTGTATAGTTCAGCTTTGCTTCTTGATTTTTGTCACCGGTTACACGCGTACTGCCTTTGCACGAATAACACGTCTACATTCGGTGCACTATCATCAGGTGAACCATGTACCGAAACTGATTATGTGGTTGATGTTACGTTGCGCGCTCACCCCACCACACAGTGCGGACACCCATCTAGTTTTATTAAAAGTTACAGATACCATGCTAAACACCTAAATATATCTAAAATGCTACAGGTACCAGCTTCCAATCAATAACCACCGACTAGTTTTGCCAAACATAATTAGATCTAAGCCATCCAAAGATACAGTTGTAAATGAGTTGCGGTGGACCAAAGGAAGGTAGGGGATGGAGATGGTTGTAGAATATATTAGCCAACACATAGCTGGTTTATTTTGGAATTATCCAATTTGACTTTGTTCTTCTCTCTTTGACCAGACTACCAGCTTTCCCATTGTGCCTAGCCTTACCCTAAATAAATTCCAAACTTTACTTACCAACTAACCAAGGATAAACCTGTTACTTTCCTCCAAAACACTTAACTTGAATATCAAGTCTATGTGAAGGATATATTCTTTTGTAATTTTAAATAAAAGTTGAAATTTAATTATACTAAATGAGAGAAAACATATTTTAATTTGAAAAAAGTGGAGACCATTAATTATAGAAAATAGAAAGGGGTCGGTGAGAGTGAGGCACATTCATAATTGTTTCCCATTGTCTCCACTCCGGTTAATACTCCCAAGTGCCTCTTTTTTCTTGCCCATATTGCATATAAAATATATTATCATTTTTATTTATTTAGCATAGTTTAAATTCATCTTTGCATCTACATTCGACAGAAAACATGTAATTAAGTAAACAATAGATGCCCTATGTGGTACGTTATAGTCAACTTAGTATTTAAATTTCATGAGTGTTTAAACTAAATAAAATAAAAGATAAATCAAAATGATCAATCAAATGAGAAGCGAAGCCAATGATTCGACTATGATTTTGCTACGGAGTTTTATGGTTTGATTAAGGTGCAACAAATCCAAAATAACTTAATCAAACATAACGTTGATGCTTTTTTGTAAATTTATAAATACTAATATATTATATTCATATTGTTACAACTTCTTTAATAAATAATTTAGTACTTGCATCATTTTTCTTCTTTACACTTACTAAGCGGAAGGAAACTGATGGTTATCTGAACAAACACAAAAGATACGGAGATTAAAAAAAAAGAAAAAAAAATACAAGGAAAGGATTGCTTGACAAACTATTACAACAAAAACAAAAGAATTTCCAATGTGGGTAAAATTCTACATTTTTAGTTTTTTGATTCGCAAATGAGGTTCAATAGTAATTAACTGTTCATTAAAAATAAGTTGGTTGTGGTTTAATGGTAGAGCACTCACTTTATAAGTGAGAGATAAGGGGTTCATATCTCACTATCACCAACTTACATGGGAGATATGAGAGATGACCCTGGCTTGCCAGGGTTCGAGTCCTGATCTCACCCGGTTTTACCGGATCCTCGCTGTCGTGCCGTTTGGTGGGCGTGGGGGTCGGGTTTTATCCGGTGAATCCCTCAATAGGTGGACCGCTAGGGGCTCCGTCCGTCCGGACTAGTGGCCGGCTCGGGCTACCTTTAGCCAATGGGGGTTGCGCACGGAGTACCCGACGTTACTTAGTTGGCTATTTAATTAAACTGTCCATTAAAAGCTAATTAACCACATTTATTACGTTCCTAGTTTGAGCTCATCGTGTTACGGTTTATTTAGGTTTTTGTTTTTAATCATTTTGTTATTTTATATATATTTTATAATGATTTCTTTTATTTTCTAACGTAGATTTGTTTTAATTTAATACAAATATATTAGTTCTTTACGTTATTTATATTTTATAATGTTTAAGTTCTTTCAATCGAGATGTGTAGGTTGTTTATATCTTAACAAACGGATATAAACGAACAGGAACATGTTGATTTTTTAAACGAACAAACATGAACAAGTATTTGTCTTATCAAAAAGGGGTAGTTGATGTAGGTGATGATGATTGACTGATGCGCAAGAGAGGAGGTTGATGATGGTGGGTGATAATCGGAGACAAGCAATAGAAGAAAATAATATTGCTTATAAGAAAAAAAAATTGTACCATTGATCTACTTGTAAAAGGAAATGATGAAATTCTTCGAATGGGAAACAAGATCTGGATACCAATCATAGGAGGATTAAGAGAAAAGATTCTCGAAGAATCCCATAAATCCAAATATACAATGCATCCTGGAAGAGATAAAATGTATCACGATTTGAAGAAAATCTATTGGTGGATAGAAATGAAAAAGGACATAACCAGTTATGTTTCAAAATGCTTAACTTGTTCACAAGTTAAAGCAGAACATCTAAAACCATCAGGATTAATTTAACAATTAGAAATGCCAGAATGGAAATAGGAATTACTAACAATGGATTTTGTTACCAAATTACCTACCACAAGAAGATGTAATGACACAATATGGGTGATTGTAGATAGATTAACAAAATCAGCTCATTTTATACCAATGAAGGAAACTTTCAAAATGGAACAATTAGCTAAGCTGTATATAGACAAAGTTGTCTCATTACATGAAGTTACATTACTTATTGTATCGGATCGGGATAGCCGTTTTACTTCTCATTTTTGAAAAAGTTTCTAGGTAGCTCTGGGAACAAAATTAAACTTGAGCACAACATACCATCCATAGACTGATGGTCAAAGTGAAATGACCATACAAACATTGGAAGACATGCTAAGAGCATGTGTAATAGATTTTGGTGGAAATTGGGATGACCATTTACCACTAATAGAATTCTCCTATAATAACAGTTATCATACAAGTATAAATGTTGCCCCATTTGAAGCCCTTTATGGACGAAGGTGCATAACTCCAGTGTGTTGGGCCGAAATAGTTGGAAAACAATTACCAGGTCCTGAATTCATACAAGAAAGTACTAACAAGATAAATTAAGTCAATGAGACATTAAATACTACAAGAGATCGTCAGAAGAGTTATGAGAATCATCGACGCAAACCATTGGAATTTCAAGTTGGAGACAAGGTGCTACTAAAAGTATCCCTATGGAAAGGAGTAATTCGATTCGGTAAGAAAGGAAAGTTAAGTCCAAGATTTGTTGGACCATTTCAAATTATCAAACGAATTGGACCAGTAGTCTATAAGCTAGAATTACTAGAAGAAATGAAAGGTTTACATGATGTATTTCATGTAAGCAATCTGAGAAAATGCTTAGCTGATAAATCACTAAAAGTACACTTTCAAGATATAAAGGTAAATGAAAAGTTGAAATTCGTTGAGAAACCTTTGCAAGTTAAAGATATAAATATCAAGAATCTCAAGTATAAAAGAATAGTTCTGGTCAAAGTGAAGTGGGATTCAAAACGTGGACCAGAATTTGGGAATTGGAATCAGAAATGAAACGGAAGTACCCACACTTATTCCAATAAATCTCGAGGACGAGATTCCAAATAAGGATGGGAGACTATAACAAACCACAAAATAAATCAAAGGAGAAGTAAAGAAATAAAAAAAGAAAATTCCATCCCACATTGGTGGAGGAAAGAAAAGGAGAGGCTTCCACCATGGTATAAATAAGAATGTAATTTCTTGTCCCACATCGTTAGATTATAAAACTAGTGAGCTCTTTATAAGAAAGAAAACTCATATGTTAATATTCTTATAAGACAAATCACACCCAGTGGTCCTAGCGGAGGGTGCGAGCACGGACTCGGGCGAAGTGCGATGGGCGCAATGTGGCGCTTTGATGGCATGCCACGTAGCCTACTTGGGGCTGACTCGGCAATGCTACAAGATTCATCGCGATACGCGATGAACTTTGTTTATGACCATCGCGTATCGCGACGGGTTCCAAAATCAGCTATAAGTAGATTGGAAATGAGACATTCAATCCTCGTCCTAAATTTTCTTTCTTTCTGAAATTTCTTTATTTGTATTAAGAAGATGGTATAATACCCGAGTGATCGAAGCGATATCATATCCGATTGAAAGAAACTTATATACGCGAATCCAAAAGCTCTACCTATCAAGGTAAGACACTGTGCCATCATGTTAAGTTTCTAATCTCGTGATTATCGTTATGATTATTGGTTTTATACTAATCTAGATATACTACATTGTGTTTAACCAAGGTGCTTAATACCAGGAAACGTTCTTAATTGTAAACTTGCAAGGTGAGACATCCGAGTTTTTGTACAACTCACATTTGCGTGAGACACCTATTTTCCGACACTGCCATGTTAAATTCAAAACCTATAAAACTCATGGAAGATTGTCTAAATATTTTTTCAAATATATTTTTAAAGTATGTTAAATACATTACAGTGATTAAGTCTCTCTAGACTTACAAGATTGTTACTATCGGTATTGTGGGTTTTGTATACAAGGCTTTCCTACTGAGCTATTACACGTTACTTATTGGACAAGTGTTAGCCAATAAATAATATGACCACAGTCATAGATACGGTCGAGTGACAAGTACCTTTAAGTAATTGTAAGCAGGCAGATGTAAAAACATCTTAATGCTGTAAATGTAAAATGTGTCATTGACAAATGAATGTACTCACCAGTATTTCTTACTGATCAAATATTTTAAATATGTTTCAGGTGACTTGTTAGAAACAAAAGATTGATGCATGCGGGCTTCCAGCTTAAATAAGTGGCTTGTCACCAGAATAAAGAAACGTGTTTTGTAAATTAAGGGTTATCCTTATAAAAATTATGTTTGTATCAATAAGGGTTAAATTCCCAGTTTATAAAAATAAGAATCATGGTGTTTTTATAACTCTGATAATTTTTCCCAACTACGGATCTATTAAAATATTCCGCTGCAAAATAATTTAATAAACACTGATACCCCAATCAACGTTCACGGCTTCCCTCCCAGGGTATAGGGGTCGAGGGCTGTGACATAGAGTGATAATTTGTAAAAAGATGTACAGTGAGTACACTAAATTAAACGTTCTTTACACCTATGTAAAAAGTCGACTCGGTGCATAAAAAATGTTGTAATTTTTCTACGTACATGTAACCTACATATATTACATATATGTAAAAAAATTTCAAAATTTTTTTTGTTACGTTGAGTTCTTTCGAGTTCTTAAAACTCAAAGTGGTTCTTAAAAGAAATCAATTCTCTCTCTCTCTCTTTATATATATATATATATATATATATATATATATATATATATTAATAGGGTATATTGTTAATAGGTTAACAAATTTGAGCTAGTGATCTCTACTCCAAGTTGTTAGGGTGAGACATACAAAGACTTCAATTTAATAGGGGGAGTCTTGAGTTCAAGTATCATTTGAGGGGGAAAAATATGGGCTTATGTTGGCTAGCTGTTTTTCTCACCTATAGGTGGGTTTCTTTCTGAAGATCAGATAGAGATGAATTGATGATCGGGTAAGTCAGTAACCCGTCAGTTATCTAAATTTGACCGTTAAAAATAAATATATTTGCAAAAGTTTAGAATTAAATGGACAAAAAGAATTTGCGAGTCATAGGACTATTGGTTTACATATATCTATCCTTGATTTAAATCCTTAATATTATAGGTTTTCTTAAGACAAAATTACAAAGATTGTCCTTTATGTTTGTATCAAATTTCACTCATTGTTCTTTATCTTCAAAGTTGATATGTTTTATCCTTTAAGTTTACAAATCCAACAACACTTATTCTTTAGCCTCAACCCAGTTAGTTTTTCTCGTTAAATCATATCATGCACATTGCACATTAGGGCAGCCTAGTCATTTTACCTTTTTATCATTAAAAACATTTTAATTGAAAATCCATATCATCCAATCATAAATTAAAAACGTTTATATCCAGATCCTCTTTTGCACCATTCCCTAATAAAATCTCATAGATCAACATCAAAACTAAATCTTGAATCAACATCAGAGATTGAAACATACATACACTTATCAACTAGATGAGAAAGAATTCAGTTAAACAAAAGCACATGACGTTTAAAGGTTCATATCCAGTTAGGTTGGGACAAATTAGCAACCTTGACAGCGGCACCGGCATGGAGACGAAAGGCCAACTTAATACTGTCTGATCTGAAACATTGTTCTAATGTATGATGTACCAAAAGCACATTATGTTTAAAAACATTGATTTACCCTCATGTGCAGGACACATGATCTGACTTAACAAGAAAAACTAACAGGGTTAGGGTTAAAGAATAAGCGTTGTTGGATTTGTAAACTTAAAGAATAAAACATATCAACTTTTAAAATAAAGGACAATAAGTAAAATTTGATACAAATATAAAAGACCATCTATCTGTCTTTTCTTAATTGTTTTTTTATTTTTTATTTTTTTAAGGTGAATTAAACATACACTTTTTGATGATAACCGTGTTGAAGTGTAATCCCTTTTTCTTTACGCGTCTCCTCCCCTAAAATAAATAGATAAATCCACAAATACCCTATAAATAGACATGCAATTCATTTCACCTTTACCATCTTCGAACGACACGCACATTAAACAAGAAATGGGATTCTTCAATAATCTGTTGCTGCTTATGATCTCAATTTCCTCAACAAGTGCTTGTGATAGATGTCTTCATCAAAGCAAAGTTGCCTTCTTCTCCACACCTTCTTCTCTTTCTAGTAAGTAACAAAACGCTTAATTATATATACTTTAAAAACAAAATATAATCTTTATTTTGTACCAATAGAAATGAACATAACTTTGTGGGTTTAATTTTCTTCCAGCAAATTATTTTTTAATTAATATTTATTTCTTATAATAATTGCAGCTGGAGCATGTGGGTATGGTTCATTAGCTACAAGCTTCTATGGTAGCCACCTTGGTGCTTGAAGAAACACTAAGTGACCCTATACAGATTATAGATAATCTGGGGGTTAAGTAATGTCTCCCACGGATGAGGTCTAACTGAGAAGGCTGTTCTTCAGGAGACCTGCAAAACAAACACCGTAAGCTCGTCACTGAGAAGGGGGGGGGTACCTCCTTGTGACCACCCTCCGGCGTGAGAATCAGACTAGGTTGCTCTGAATATAAGTGTATATTAAGAGATTGCTAGATAACTGGATAGCAGATGATCTTACCATTCCAAGATGTTGGAGTATTTATAGCCGAAGGTAGGTTTCCTAGAAGGTACAGCCGGCTGAATAGTATTCCTGTTCTACCAACAGTGGACTATACACAGGCCATACTGGTTGGTGGATAGATTACGGCCGACAGTAAGTATGTCGGCTGCACTATTCCTCCAACTGTAGATTATGCACGTCCTACCTACTGTGGACTATACGCAGGCCATGCTGGTTGGTGAATAGGTTACGGCCAACAGTAACACTATTTCACCAACTGTAGGCTGCGCACGCCCTACAGTAAGGGTTGGTGAATAGGCAGCGGCTAATAGTGACAAACAGTACTAGAGGGTGCTCCTCCTCGCACTGTTGTCGGTGAGCTGTCACCCTGTGATTGGCTCATGGGTTGTTCTGGTCAGATCGTCTGTCCTATCCATACCTTGGTAGGTATAGTACAGAAGATCTTTCAGAATCGTACAGACTGGCTCATTTAGGCGGGATTGTTCCCGCCTTGCTCATTCCTTCATGTGACTACTGAAGTATCTATTGTCTTGTGCGTGTAGCCCTGCTGTCCGCGGGTAGCCTTCCCTGATGGCTTGTATCCGCCACTGCGGGAACAGGCGGGGTACTTCACCATTGGGAGGCTTTCCCTGCGTGTACAGCTTGCGTACTGCGCGTAAGGTTCTATGAGCATGGTGGGTCCTGCGGGAGCAGATGGTCTTTGCGCAGACGTCCCTGTTAAGGTGAGTCTTGCGGGACCAACTGGGTTCTGTTTAAGGTGAGTCTTCCAGCAAATTATTTTTTAATTAATATTTATTTCTTATAATAATTGCAGCTGGAGCATGTGGGTATGGTTCATTAGCTACAAGCTTCTATGGTAGCCACCTTGGTGCTGCTGGTCCTAGTATTTATAAATCCGGGTCGGGTTGTGGGGCATGCTTTCAGGTTGGATTTATACATTCACTTTTGATAAACTCTTGGATAAATCGATGTGTTGATTAATTTGGGTTATGGTAGTAATTTTACAGATGAGATGCAAGGACTCTAGGCTGTGTAGCCAGGCTGGGACTCAGGTGATTGTAACTGATTTAAATAAAAAGAATGAGACAGATTTTGTGGTGAGTGGTAGAGCTTTCATGGCCATGGCTAACAAGGGTATGGGACATGATTTGTTGAAACTTGGTGTCGCTGATGTGGAATATCAAAGGTACCTAACATTTATTTATAACTTAGCATTACATTCATATACAACTGTTTTTAGTTCTATACAATATATATATATAAGTTGTTACATTTTAAAAAAAATGCTCTGTTAAGTCTTTTGAGTTCAATCATGTAATTAGGTTATATAAAAGCTATGTCACCTAACTTACAGATTCTGAAAATATAAAATCGTGTAATTTGGACGCGTCTAAATATTTTACTGGTCTTTATGATTGTGGATTCCCATTACATCGTTACACATGTTTTGTATAAATTTGATGCGCTCTGAGTACACAAGTTTTATAAGCTATAAGACTATTTTGATGACGATTTTGGTGATTTTCTAATTGCTTAATCAAAATAATCTTAAATTCCTAATATATGTTATTCAAACTTGTTTGAAAATTTCGTAAAAAGCCTTTAATAGAACCTTCATTTTAAATTAAATGTGATATAAAACAGAGTACCATGTGATTACAAAGGCAAGAATTTGACTGTGAGAGTTGAAGAATCTACCAAAAAGCCTAATTATCTTGCACTCAAGTTCTTATATCAAGGTGGTCAAACCGAAATCGTGGGGGTTGACATTGCTCAGGTAAACAAACAAACTTGTGATCCAACTTACGACTTAATTCCCCTAATTTGCGTAAAATCTTTTATTTAGGTTGGGTCATCAAGTTGGAGCTATATGACTAGAAACTATGGGGCCGTTTGGGACACGAGTCGAGTTCCAACAGAACCGCTGCAACTCCGGCTAGTGGTGACCTCTGGCTATGACGGGAAGTGGATATGGGCCAAGAGTGTGTTGCCAGCCGATTGGACCATTGGGGGGATGTATGATTCGGGTGTGCAAATCGATGACATTGCTCAAGAAGGTTGTGGTCAATGTGATGATCAAAATTGGAAAAAATAGATTTTCATAAGATACAAAGGAAATACGAACCATTCTAATTTGGGTTCTATAAGAGACATATAATAAATAGTATTGTAGATGGAGTAAGTAAATGTTGTGGAGTAGGTTATGTATTAGGTTGGTTTGAGTCGGAAATTACGTATTCATAACTTTTACGATATATACTTTTATTACTTTCGGAACATCTCTATATATTTTCTAATACTTTCTATACAACTAATATTAAAGTGAATTGCACATATGGTTTTGCGGTTTGAACGTATTGCATTCCGCAAATATTAAAAGCTATTGCTTTACCAAGTGGATTAGATAATGGGTCAGGTAGGTTGGATTTAGGATTTTTTCCCAATAGGTTCATTGTTTGGGTCGGTTTGATGATTCAGGTCAGTTCGATGTTTCAGGTGTTTCAAAGATTCGGTTAAGGTTAAGGTTTATCCCTTAGTAAAAATACGATATAATAACAAAAAACAAACATCGTCATTAGAAAATAAAAAAAAACAAATAATCTCTTATTATTCATAATGCCTACAAATAACATTACTAGTAAAATATTACTTGCGCCTCACAATGGGATAAAAAGATGTATACATTTACATTATTAATAATAACACTACAAGAAAAATTCACATCGAAGCATGGAGAAGAAAATAATCTACACTCAGTATTAGTATTATGTTTCTCTCGGAGTTAACTGCAAAGCCCCTCCTTAGTTGTGCACGACTAACTGTGTAACAATTATAAGTATTAATTAACTACTCATAACCAATTCATATCCTAAGTAAGTGAAACCCTTAGCTGACGAGGTCCAAGGCAATGCCCCTGGCAGCGGGGTCCTAGAAGCGGCAACCCCTAGCAGAGTCCAAGGGGGCAAAGCCCCTGGCTGGGTTAAGCTCTCAGGTCAGTTTGGAAAAATTTTATTTTCGTTAATAAGGCTTCATTAAAAATTCATCAGAAAAATGCATCTTCAAACAAATCGAGTCGAGTTTTCAAACGAATTGAGTCGAGTTTTCAAACGAATCGAATTGAATTTTGAAACGAATGCAATCGAGTTTTCTTCAAACGAATCGAATCGAATTCACAAGAATTCGATTCAAAACTGGTTTTCGTGTCTTTCCATTATAAACGTTTCCTTTGATCCCTCTTATTCTCGTTTTACTGATAAAACGACTTCTAGGCCATAACAACTTCATTTTCTTGCTTAAATACGGTCCTAACGTTACTCGTTCATCTCGATTCTTTCCGAACATCTCATTTATGTTCAAGTTTTACGTTTTTCTTACTAGCTAAGGTCCGATTTGCCTTCTTGCCAAATCTTAAGACAAACCTACATTTATAACCTAACCTTTACATCAAAAACGAACTTTTTTGGGTTCCAGTTTTGCTTTAGATCTGATTCAACACATGAATCTAGACGTGCTCCTAGCTTGACTACGGAAATCGGCTGCAAACCAGACTCTTTCTTGCCTAGATCTGGGTCCGCAATGGAGGAGTGTGTTTGTGTGTATGTTTGAGTGTGTAGGGAGGCAAGGATGATGGAAATGAGGGCTTTAGGGAGGGTTTAGGGTGTTTAAATACCCCAAACCCAACGGCCCTAGACACATATCCATTCCCTAATCTATCTTTCTTTCCAAACCCATACTCAAATTATTGTTATTTAAATTAACTAAATAGTAACACACTATTAAATAGACAAAATTCTTTTATTTATTATTATCAAAAGTAGGATGTTACAAGTCTGCCTTCCTTAAAAGAGGTTTCGTCCCCAAAACCTAACTATTACTTAAACAAATTTGGGTAAAACTTGCGCAACTCTTTTTCAACTTCCCAAGTAGCATCCGATCCTTTACGATGATTGTACATCACTTTCACTGAGGGGATAATTTTTTGACGAAGTTGCTTTTCCTCGCGGTCGACTATCTTGACAGGTTGTTCAATATCGTTAACTGTTCATCAACCTCAATGTCTATTAAGGGCACATGAGACGTGTCATCAGCTAGACATTTTGTCAAGTGAAAAACATGAAAAGTATAATGAATTCCTTCTAACTCATCGGGTAAATCAAGCTTGTAAGCCACTTCACCCACACGATCTACGATCTTAAATGGTCCAATGTACCTTGGACTTAACTTTCCTATCTTTCTGAATCGAATGATTCCCTTCCAAGGCGAAACATTGAGCATCATATTGTCACCAATAATAAACTCGATCGGATGTCGTCACTTATCAGCATATGACTTATGTCGGTCTTAAGCATCTTTCATCCTTGCCTTGATCTGATCAAACCTTGAAGAGGTTTCTTGCACAACTTGTAAACTTCCAATCTCTCCCCAATATATAGGAGTTCTGCAACGTCTACCATATAACATCTCGAACAGTGACATACCAATACTTGAATGGTGGATGTTGTTGTAAGAGAATTCTGCAAGATATAGGTGATCATCCCAACTTCCTTCGAAGTCTAACACGTAAGCACACATTATATCCTCAAGGGTTTGGATAGTCCTTTCCGACTACCCATATGTTTGAGGATGATACGTCGTACTGATGTTCAATCTCGTTCCTATAGCTTCATGGAACTTCTTCCAAAATCTTGAAGTAAAGCGAGTATATCTATTAGACACGATCATTAACGGTAATTCCTGTTTAGCTACAACCTCTCTTATGTACACGTTTGCTAACATTTCTGACGAGATAGCCTCTTATATAAGCAGAAAGTGAGCACTTTTCGTTAAATGATCCACAATCACCCAGATAGTATCATGGTTTCTAGCTGTACGCGGTAGCTTAGTTATGAAATCCATGGTGATGTGTTCCCATTTTCATACTGATATCACTAACGGCTGCATTTTCCCATACGGTTTCTTATGTTCTGCTTTGACTTGCAAGCACGTTAAGCACTTGCTGACATAATCTACTACCTCATTCTTCATACCCGGCCACAAGTAATCTGTCTTCAGGTGTTGATACATCTTGGTGGATCCCGGATGAACTCGCATCTTGACTTATGAGCTTCATCTAAGATTTGACCTCTAAGATCTCCATGGCATAAAATCCACTAGTCGAACATGGTCTTTACTCCATGAGTATTATCCATCAGCTCACCTTGTTGTCCAAATATTCTTTCTTTCTTTCTTTATTAATCCTTCATCTATAAGCACCTCTAGTTGTACCCCTGATGATTAACTTATAAGACTTCGATTCACAAGAATTCGATTCAAAACTGGTTTTCGTGTCTTTCCGTTATAAACATTTCCTTTGATCCCTCTTATTCTCGTTTTACTGATAAAATGACTTCTAGGCCATAAAAACTTCATTTTCTTGCTTAAATACGGTCCGAACGTTATCGTTAATCTCGATTCATTCCAAACAACTCGTTTATGTTCAAGTTTATGTTTTTCTTACTAGCTATGGTCCGATTTGCCTTTTTGCCAAGTCTTAAGACAAATCGACATCTATAACGTAACCTTTACATTAAAACGTACCTTTTGGGTTCCGCTTTTGCTTCAGATCTAATTCAATACGTGAATCTAGACGTGTTCCTTGCTTGACTATGTAAATAGGCTACAAACAACACACTTTTTTGGCCGGATCTAGGTCCACAATGGAAGTGTGTCTTTGAGTGTCTAGGGAGGCAAGGATGATGAAAATGAGGGTTTTAGGGTTTTAGGGAGGGTTTATAGTGTTTAAATATCCCCAATCCCAAGGACCCTAGGCCATATCCATTCCTTTATACATCTTTCTTTCCAAGCCCATACTCAAATTATTGTATAACTTAGCTAAATTGTAACACACCATTAAATAGACAAAATTCTTTTATTTATTTATTTATTTATTATTATTATTATTATTATTATTATTATTATTATTATCAAAAGTAAGATCTTGCATTAATTAAGATGAATTGTTATTCTGTTAGTGACTAGGTTAGTAACATGTGTATTACACGGGTTGAAGAATATATACGAATATAAAAAAATGTTTATATACGAACAATCTGGGATTTTTCACCATTTATCAACGGACTTTTTTCAAAAATGATACTTTTTTTTAAATGAAATGTCTATACTTTCTTATTTTGAAAACTAAACAAATATCACATAGCTTATATGCAAAATAAAAGTTATTTAAAAAAAATATTAAGTTCCAATACGTTGCACAGTGAACACAAAGTACACTAAATATAAGTAGAATTTGAAATAATCAACTAAATGTAAATCAAAGCCATTTTTGTTAAAATGGTTGTGACCAAATGTCATGAACAAAATCTGCGGTCCATACTTGATCTCAGCTAGATATAGCATCTCCTTTAATAACCCCTTCATTATTCTTTCAAGCATTTGGCATATATATATATATATAATATTCAAAAATTAATTTTCTTTATATTTACCATGTCCGAGTACTCCTCGAGTATTGCGAGTACACCCAATCCCTAATCGGCTGCCTAGGGTCCGTCTAGCGACTTTTTCAACCTTGATTATCCGGCACGAATAAATGGATTCACCTACATAACAAAACAATGTAAGCTCGTTACAGAAGGATATGTAGGGGGGCAAGGTCTCCTCGTAACCACCCTTCGGCGTTAGAATCAGTATCGATGTTTAGACAATACTTTATAGAGAATTATCACATGTAAAATTATAGGTCTCTTACCATTTGGAGGTATGTTGGTATTTATAGCCGTTAGGGAGAAGAGAGAAGGTAAGGCCACCTGTCCTGTCAGGCAATTTACCAATCAGGGTCCTTAGACGTGTGTTAAGGATAGTTAGTAGGCAGCATGGCCGTTTGATATTGACATGTCGTACTATTGACTGTGTGTTGTCAATTCCTCATTAGATGGATGTTCTTTTCGATGATTATACCTCCTTTTTGCTCCATGCTTATGGATATCTTTGGCGCTCCCATTCCCGAGGTGTCAGGGAATGTTTGGCGCCTGGAGACATAATATATGACGCCATGATTTATGTATGACGCATGACAAAATCGCCAGCAAAGGCATGTGAAGAAACACTAAGTCTAACCTAGTACGGTTAAACCTAATATCTCAACCAGGGTTAAGTTTACAGTTAAGACTGGGCCTATAAGCTCAGCTCACTATGTCTACCGATTGTACGGTTACGAATGATAATGAGTTCCGGTAGACAATAAACCTACAAAACCGAACACCGTAAGCTCGTTACGAGAAGGGGAATAGGGCGGGCTTTGCGTAACCACCCTCCGGCGTGAGAATCAGTATGGTATGTGATCGGAATATATTTAGAGAGTTAGAGAGTATGGAATCAGATGCTTTTACCATTAGACCTCATCTTGTATTTATAGCCGAATAGGGGGAGAAGAGTTGGGCCAGCTGTCCCGCTCAATGGAAGCTTCTATTCTCATGGCTGAGCACGATGGCTTATCCTGATTGGTTGGACTGTCTGGCCAATGATATTATTTCTTTCTGTGCAAGTACTACGTTGGCCTATTCCTGCCGGCGCATTGAGTTCTCTGTGTTCCGCGACTCGTGGCCGCTTTTTATTGGTCAACTTCGAATCGGATCTCCAGCTATCCAACTACCTCATTTACTTCTTTGGGTATAAATGGGCGATGTGCGTTCGTTCCTATGCTTTCCATTTTTGGGTGCTTCCTTTCATTCTTCATTTTCCTTCTTTGTGCAATTTGAGTATCTTGACTGGTGTGTTGCCTGGTCCAATATTATTGCGTGTACTCCTCGGGTCTCCCTTGGTGAGTTGTCACGGTGTTTTTGGACCATGCTTCATCCCCATCAAGCGTCTTTGCTTAAATTTTCTATGTGTAGGTTTGGTATTTTGTGTATTTTTCCCGGGTTATTATTTTGCGGTGTATTGAAAAGTTTTGGTTTAAACATCTGTTCTACCCATGTATTTTTAGGTGTATCTTTCCGCGATGATTTCTTCGCGTGTCTCCTGTTGTGCAACATTAAATTTGTTCTGAAAAAGTAACTGAGTGATGACCGGATCTTCTGATGCAGATAAGATCTTTTTGCGAACAGGCCTGACTAGGCAGACATCAGACGGCGCTTGCGTCAGTAGCGTCGTTTCAACTGTGGTTGCATGTTGTCCACGCGCCCACTTGTTATGAATTCATTAACTTCCCGCGTGACGTGTCACTTCTTTATTGGTCTTCCTACTTTTTGGAAATTTCCACTTTAACTTTAACCGGTAACGCCGATTAGTATAAATAGGCTGATTGCTTCTTTTCCCTATCATTCTTCTCATATTTCTCCTCTCTTTCCTTATTTCCATCATATTTCTTTCTCCATTCTTTACTTTAATGGCCTCTTCATCGGCTGGTAAGAAATCCGGCAAAGGAAAGGGTATGAAGAAGACTGGTGGATCCCGCATTCGTGATGTCGTTATTAAGTCGCGCCGATCTAATTATGAGAATGTTATTTCGTGGTACCGCATCTCTCCAGCCTGGGAACCAGAATTCCCGCCTAGGGGTAGCACTACCATGGATATTCCTCCGGGCAAGCTTAATCTGTATTCTGAGTTCTTTGGCTATGGGAATTTCCATCTTCCCATTACCATGTTTGTTCGTGATGTTTTGGTACATTATAGCATGCACATTAACCAGGTTCATCGACTGGGTATGATGCGCTTGCGTCACTTCAAGTTTTTTTGCCGTAGTCAGCTTGTTACACCTTCTATTGACAAGTTTTTGGTGTTCTATAAGATGTATACCAAGGGTGGTTGGTATGGTTTTCTTCTTCGAGACAAGGAGGTTAATTTTGTCAGAGATGCTCCGCGGAGCCTCTATGAGTGGAAACAAAAGTTCTTTTTTATTAGCACACATGCCATTCCCATCCCAATGAACTACCGTGACCCATCTATTCCCATTGAAGATAAGCCTCCACGTGATTTCTAGATCAGTATTGGTACAAGACTCTTACCACGCGGGAGACTCCTCTGTGCATTCAAGAGTATGCTTTGGTTGCTGCTGGGATGAGTAGAATCTGGTCTTGGCCTCATAAGACTCCTATCTATGGTCAGGACGACTTATGTAAGTGTTCTTTTACCTTCCGCTTGCTATGTGTTTCTGCTGACTTTCTTTTTGTTTGTTGTATGCAGCTATGGGTCGTGTCATCGAATCTCTCTTTGACAATGAACCCGGAGTCATTACTCGCCGAGATTTGTTGGAGGGGGAACCTCCTATTCTTGATGAAACCCACGAGAACTTTGTGTTTCCGCTGGTTGGTGCTGAGGGTGCTGGTGAGCCGATTCTTAATCCTCGACCTATAATTGCTATGGCCACGTATGGTGTGCAAATGATCCTATCGACTAGTGAAGAGTCTAAGGATTCACCACGCTCTTCTCCCGACTCTCGTACTTTGCTTTTGACAGGTCTCGTGTCACAGGATACTATTGATCTCAGCAGTTCTCCTAGTAAAAAGACCTGTAAAAAGAAGAAACGTCGAGAGAATCCTATTGTTGAACCCATTCGTGTTGAGTCATCTCATGTTGAGTCTCTGAATGTTGAGTCTATGAAGCCTGTCGTGGAACCCGCTGCTTCGGAGAGTTTGTTTTTTTGTGAGAAGCTTGCCGGGAAATCTGCTTCCTCTACAGCTTAGACTCTTGATTTCTTCTACTCGTCTAATTTTCTTTTTCTGACTTTGTTTTTCCGTAGGTTCCTTCAAGAAATCTATTGGTGGGTCATCTGGTGCACCTACGTTGAAACAAAAAATCATCCGTCAAGCTTCTCTGCATCCTGCTGTTGAGGAGGGTCCTCTCCACATGCCTTCTCGGTCTCCTTCGCCTCTGAGGGAGGCAGAAACTGAAGAAAGGGAGAGAGAGGTTGTGCAAGCACTCGAGGCTGTTAGTGGACGTCTGCCTACCCCCTAGCGCAAGATTTTTCAAGATTCTTCCACTGCTTGGGTTGATCATGTTGCTAGTGATGTCGGTGCCGGTGGTAGTAGGCTTGGTCCTAGTAGTGGTGGAAATGGTGGCGATGGTGGTGATGGAGGCGGGGGACCTTTCTTTGGTCCTCCTCCCCGTGATGATGTTGGTTATTATGTAATTTTTAGGGGTGTTACCCCTCATTCTCAGTTTCATGATCTTGGAGTCTGCCAAGATTCTCAATCATTGTTTCCCTCCCGCGGAAGTCGAGTACAACAACTTATATGATGACTATATCCGCGGGACTGCCCGTTCTTTAACTGCGACTCACGAGATGTTGACCGTGAGAGGTTATTGCGAGAGGCTGAAGACCATCGCCATGAAGCGCGAACTGCTGAGTGGAACTTGTCCACAACTCGTCAAGAATTGGTCAATGCTCAGGCCGCGCATGGTGAAGCTGTGAAGTGTTGGGAGGAGTCTTGTCAGCGTGAGAAATGTTGGTTGGAAGGTGTCCGGGATAAGCTCTAGAGGGTGGAGTCTGAGCTTGAGGTATCTAATCATGCTCTTGCCGTGTTACCAGAGCAGGTTGCGGCTCATGAAGCCAATGTTAAAAACAAAGACACCCTTATTGCTGATTTTTACCCACCTTATTACTTAACATAGGTTGAGTAAATATTAAGGGCAAGATACTTTAACCCGGTTTCGAGCAAACTTATATTTTAAAAAGATTAGTATTACAATTTATTAATATTTACATTTTTAAACCTTAAACTTTAAATTATTTACATTTCTTATCATTTATTTTATTTAAAGACTTCCTAGGCAACCTTTTTATACAAGAATTCCTTTCATCTAGACATTTCTCATTAAACCTCATCCTTCCGGTTACTCGTCATTTTACTGATCAAGTTTATTACTTGAACGTGAGTAGTTTCATACCCCGTTTTCCATCTTTCGTTTTGGGGGTGATATTGCATACTTATTCAAACTAAATTTTTTATACTTGAGTCTTAAACCACAAACTTTATTGTATACTTTACTTAAATAAATGCTCGATTTGGTGTTCTATGCTTACATGCTTAAATGCTAATGTGTTTATCGCTTTTTGTTGGTTGATTCATGAAATCCGAATCTATTTGGTATGCTCTTATAGACGGTGTCGTTAATGTGTTCTTATTAACGATCTCACATAGAAGTTCGAATCTATTTGGTATTCTCTTATAGACGGTGTTGTTAATGTATTATTATTAATGATCTCATATAGAAATCCGCATCTATTTGGTATTCTCTTATAGACAATAGACGGTGTCGTTAATGTGTTCTTATTAACGATCTCAAAGAAATCCGAATCTATTTGGTATTCTCTTATAAACGGTATCGCTAATGTATTTCTTATTAGCGATCTCAATTATCCAAATTATTGTTATTATTTACTGTTTTGTATACAAGTTGTGGAATTTCTTATTATATACATATTGTTCAAAACTATGAAATTGCTCACCAACCTTTGTATTGACAAAACTTTATTTTATGCAATGTTACAGGTTTGACTTTGGTTAAATCGAGAACTTGACTAAAAACGTTATCAAGACTATTTGGATATTAGCAAAACGAACAATATATATTTGATTACTTGTATTCAATTTTTTTTTGTATGAACGAGATGTGTTGTTTATTGATTTATGAAATAAATGAGTTGATTAAATATTGTCACTTTAATAGTGTCTTGCGTTTTGGGCAATCCGTTGCACCCCGGCATGTTTCGCCGCCTTTGGTCGGGGTGTGACAGGTCCTCTCTTGATCCACTGGAAGATTACCGGCTCTTCTTTCCAGGCTTCACTGCTGGGTGTTTGCCCTTTCGCACTCTTGTTCCGTCTGCCTCATTTCAGGTGTGTATTCAGTTCTTTATCTAGTTTTCTTAGGACCATCATCTCTGGTTGGGCCTTGGTTTCTGGCGTGTTTCCTGGCTTGTATGACCAGGTGATCGAGCTTCCCGAATTTCACCGCATTTTCAATTTCATTGTTCAGATTTGTGCAATCGTCTATATTGTGACCGATTTCTTCATGAAATTTACAGTATTTCGATTTATCTAAATTCTTTCTTTTGAAGATCGGCTTAGGTGTCCGAAAGTCGACATTTTATGTCGCCAAGATCTGGGACGGAGTTTTCGCTAGTGGGGTCTATTCTTTGTTCTTTTATCCCCAGCTTATATCGCTTTGCTTTTCTCCTATCAGCGAACGAGGAGTTGGTGATTAAGCTGACGTTTCGGCTGAGGGTTAGATTCTAGACCATATTGACCCTCGTTCCTTTTTGCTATTCTTGAGTGCTTTTGATTCATTTATGTTGTCAGCTCTGGGATATCCTCGCACACATAGGGATTTTTCAGTGTCGGCTTATACTTTTGATGCTCTCATGAGTTCGCTCCACGATTTTGGCATGCCATCTCTCCCTGGCAAGCACCGAATGAGGCCATCGCTCCGCACTCCTTGGCGAAACCAGCCCTCATCATGTCTTCTCTCACCCCTCCAATTTTAAAGCCTTCTGTGTTAAACCGCGTGATATAATCCTCGATGGACTCGTTGTCTCGGCGAAACACGGTCAGTATGTCAGCGGGATCGCGGGTGTGCCTCCTCTTTTGGCTGAAATGTAGGGAGAATTTAGCTACCAGGTCTTTGAAGCTCGTAATTTGGCCTTCTGGGAGCCTCTCGAAACATTCCCTGGACGCGCCATGGAGGGTGAGGGCGAACATATGACACCATACAGGGAATGTCCACCCAACCACCCCTCAGGCTGATATAAAACTTTGCAGGTGATCACTTGGGTCGGTCATTCCACCGTACTTCCCTACCGCGAAAGGTAGCTTTGAGTTAGAAGGCAACAGAGCCTCTGCTATCTTTTGTACGAACTTCGATCTTTCTGCAAAAGCTTTTGGCCAATAGGGTTTGAGAAATCCAAATTCGCGTCAGGATAATAGTTCAGATGTTTTTTCCCTCGCATTTGGTCTCTTGGTCCAGGGCTTTCCCATCGCTTCCACTTTTGGTTCCGGGCTTTTCACCCGTTCGCTTCTCGACCTAGCCACTCGACTTAAGTTAGGGAATCCTGCCTTGTTTTTTTTTGTTGGTCTTTGTGGCTTTCAAGTCTTTCGCGCTCTCAGTGGCGAGGATGTCTCTCGTCATCAAACGATTCCGTGTCATCTCTCGAGAAGACAATGGCTCATTGGGTCATTTCCTTTGCCAGTTTCCTCACCTGTTGTTCCAACTTCTTTTCCTACTCTCTGCTGACTCTTTCTTGTTTCCTCTTTAACCACATCACCATGTCTTCTTCCTCGTCATC
Organism: Bidens hawaiensis; assembly: GCF_021521415.1. NCBI lineage: Eukaryota > Viridiplantae > Streptophyta > Magnoliopsida > Asterales > Asteraceae > Bidens > Bidens hawaiensis. The sequence goes on from NW_027494384.1 coordinate 137,662, forward strand.
TGTTGCAAACGGGCTTTTATGACCGTTGTCGCGAGCTTCCGCGAACTGTAACGAAGCGTCTTGCTGAGGGCGTTCTTGTTCGATATACTCTTGATGAGGGCGTTCTCCTTCCGGGGCCCCATCTAAATTGGGTCTTACACGGTTGGAGGACTGAGGTGTCACCGGTGGAGGTCCACGGGAACTCATTACGTTTGATTTTTAACTTTTTAGTTCTAGCCGATACGAGTGGTGCCAATGAAGAAACACTAAGTCTAACCTGGTACGGTTAAACCTTATATCTTACCTAGGGGTAAGTTTACAGTTAAGATTGGGCCTATAAGCTCAGCTCACTACGTTTACCGATTGTACGATTATGAATGATGATGAGTTCCGACAGACAATACACCTTATATCTTACCCATTCCTATTGGTCCATTGTGCATTCATATAATTACCAAGTACCACGCAGTGATATCTCACCACGTGTCCTACCTATGGTGGCACTTCCATTTTACTTTGTTACTTCACACCGTTATGAGAATGTTTTCCGCGATGGCATGTGGCCTCTCGCGGAAGATATCCTTTCTGCGGATTATTCCTTTTGACTTGCTACTTGTATGGTGTTTGGGTAGGTTTAATACCCTACCTCTACGCTTTGCAAACCAAACAAATGTTAATTATCCGAAATGATCAAAAGAGAAATTTTTAACAAAATAAAAAACTACCCTTTTGAAAGAATGCTTGTAATATTATTTTGTAGCTTGTATTTTTGATATATCCAACTCATTATCTATATTACATTATAACACGTATTTCGTCCTTTCACGTTCTATATTTTCTCTCTCTGAGACGCTGAACATTGAAGGCTCATTATATCCTCCGGCGAATCTCAATGTTCCCGTTGGTTTCATCAAGTTATCTCCGGCGGACCTTTCCTCTCCCTATCCAGCCTCCTCTGGCATTAATTATTGCTTCGGTTTCATATGTAACTGTTAGGGTTTTCAATCGTCATCTAATTTCTATTTAATTACTTTACTTCAATTGAACTGCGATCATAGGGACATGAAATCGCAATTTTTCATCGACCATGGGGTCTTTGACGGTGTTGATGGTGCATATCGACTGCACCGGGGCGATTATTAGGGCTCACATCAATTTCTTGAGGTAATATGCGTTTTGATGTTTGGTTAATTTGTTCGATTTTATGGTATGTGTACTGCTTTGATTTAATTGATGTTTTCAGTTGTATTTTGCTTTTACAATAGTTGTTCTATTAATTCGAAACATTTGTTCTTGAATTGCTTGAAGCTGAATGCGATGATAAGATAAATTGGTTGGGTTGTACTCAACTATGGAACACAAATTAAAAGGTAAAACTTTGTTTCATCAAGTGTGTTTGACATTGCAAGTAATTATTTATGAATGTATATGTTTAATTTGCTTATACACAGCTAAAGGCCAACAAAATGGGATGAGATGATCATAATAATAGAAGCTTTGTTAGAGTTTATCCCATTTAAGGGGTAAGAAAATATATGTTTCTGGACCAACCATTGTTACACTTGGAATCAAGAATTTACTTAGAGGAAACAAGAAAATTGGTGCTGTTAATGATAATAAATTTTTTTTGGTTCCTTTCCAAAATGATATTCATATTGGTAGACCCAGGTTCAGCCACCACATCTGCTTACATTTAGGAAACAAAGAAGATGTTGGTCACTCGAGTTGCATAGACGTTTTGGCAACATGCTGCAACAACTTGGTGGCTCAAAAGGTTAGACTTTGTAAGTTAATATTCAATTGATTGTAAACATGTTATTTTCATGAGTATTCTAGATCTAAATTGGTTGCATGAAAAATTGTGTAACTTTGCTTTGCCAAATTTGTGAGACGTACTATTGTTATTTGTTTTGGTTAAATATTAGAAAAATTATTATATACATATCATGATAAAATTAACTAAATGATAAACGAACCGGATTCACGCTTAGGTTCACTCGAGCCTAAAAGTAGGACTAACTTATCGAGCTCGAATAGGATTGTGAGCCTAAACGACCCCACATATTTGTATAATTTTTATTTAATGCTTTTTATAACTTTGACTTTCTTGAGCAAAATCTGCTAGGTTAAGGTGCTTTAAGATTGAGAATCTTGATAATTAATCATAACCAAATTTTTTTTAGGGAATAGTATTTGGTTCTTTCATCTCCAATTTGTTTCAGATTTTATGTGAAATTTTGAACACATTGTATATCATTTTTTTGGTAGATTTCTGGTGTCGATTGGCCAGTTTTAATGTTGGCTGCTGTGCAATAATTAGTGTTGGTGAGAAGGGAATGAGCAGCTCCAACAGCCAATTGGTAGGCAAGTATGAGTCTATTTTTTGTTTTGGTGCCTAATCTGGTGCTTTTACTCTTTTTGATGTATTCAGCATTCTTTATCTAGGTAACACTGCATTTCTTTTTTAACTTTGTTACCTTTTTCAAGAAAACCAATAACTATGTTTATAAAGATTTAATTTACGTGGAAATCTACCTAATGAAATGTGATTAACTAGGATTACCTATGTGGAGTTGTGGACCATATATAATATCTTACGAGATGATTAACAAAATAACATAACTGAGCATTGTGTGGCAACTTGTTGCCCCTCCCCCCCTCTCACCGTACCGTTTTCATTGACTTTTCGTTGCGTCTTCGCTGCGACCCTTACTCATACATAGGTAATCCACGTTGAGTCCCCGCCGCAATGCGCGGGCACACCTACTAGTATATTATATATATAGATAAAGATCAAATTTTGGTGATACAGCTTTTTTACGAAACTCACTTTTTTAGTATTTAGGAATTTAGTTCCATCCTTTAAACAAGTTTATTAGTGTTGGTGTGTTGGCTCAAGTGTGTTTTGCTAAGTTCTTGGGGGGTTATGTTGTCTGCCAGGGTTCGAATCACCTTGGCTGTGTGTATATACATCATTATTTTTTTTTATCTTTTTGTTATTTGATCATATCACATTTTTTAAAGGCATTTCATTATAGATTATTTTCAATGTTTTTTTTAAGTATTATTGAGTTTTAGATTTAGTTTCGGTATCGTAACGAATTTAAGCGATGCTAACCAAAAACGCAACGCATCGTTGCCGCAACACCCGTGTTATTGTTTATTCAGTTTTGATACCGTGTTATTGTTTATTCAGTTTCGATACCGTAACAAACCTAGCCAATAACGAAATTAGTTTTTATGTTTAATTATGGTAAATCGTTACCGACCCAATATATGTTGACTCGCCACTGCAACTCCCGTGTTGGTTTTTATTTAAATATGTCAATTTTTCGAAATTATTTTTCACCTCACGTTCATCTCTCTTAACTTTTTTTTTTGTTTTTGGTGGGCTATGATATTAATTGTTTTGGTTTTGGTGGGTTGTGACATCACAACTATTTTGAAAGGTTTTGAGTTTAGATCTATTTATTTATTTATTTTTTATTTTTTTAGGTTTTATTTATAATAATTTGAGGAAATCAAGTTTAGATTTTGTTTCAGTATCGTATCGTAAAAAATCGTAAAAAAGCTAGCCAATAACGAAATTTTTTATATGTTTATTCTCGTACGATAACCAATCTAATTAATACTGACCAAATGTGTGTTGACTCGCCGCTACAACATTTGTGTTTTGTCGGTTTTTTTGTTTTAAATTTGTTATCTTTTCGAAATTATTTTTTTGATTTAGTTATACTACTGTGGAGAGCCTATCGATACCGACCGAATTTTCCGCCACAATGCCCGTATTTAATAATTTAGTGCCGGTACCGGTATGAACCTATCCGATATCTCAACCGTATATGTGCCGCTTTACTCATAAGTTGTACGTGTACTGACACATGTTCAGGCGTGGTTTGAACATACATTTTTCTGAATTAGTATAGGTGTTGTAACGAACTTAACCGATACTGACCAAATTTGCGTCAAAATGTCGACCGCACCGTGGCGGGTTTCAAACCTAGTTTCATGTTAAAGTTAATTTTATCTTGACTTTTTGATTTTTCTTATTTAAAAATTACAAAGTCTAACCTTTTAACAACGAACATGAACTTTGCCCAACATCCAAACTTAACTTTAACAACGAATTCCCAAAATAAACTTATTCAGTTTTGGCTCGTTTGCCCTTTTTTAAAGTCAAATATCACTTAAATATTTGAATTTGCACTTGAGTACCCGGTTTTTAGTTTTTACAACCTTGACTTCAAGTTTTAAGATCAATGACGAATAATCAGAGTTGACCCACTAACTTTTAAAGACCTAAATGAAACTTCTCGAATTGTCTTTGTGTGCTAAAGGTGCCAAAACTTCTCGAACTATTCCTTTGAATGAATAAACCTTCGCTGTAGAATCCAAGCAAAATACGACCACAAACTACACTTTGACCTTTTGTTTTGGAAAATTTCATCAATTCAACATCAAATTACCATAAATACCCCTTCCAAAATCTGATCGAGATCGAATTTTAATCTGTAATCATAATGACATTGAAGAAACACGGATCTGATCCCCTTAACGGGTCCTAGATCCAATGAGTCTACAGGGTAGGACACGGATAATCACCAACTACGATATGAGCACAACTTCCCAAAGTCCAGTTGAGCTCGTTACGAGAATGACAAGAGGGGGGGGGGGGGTCTTCCCGTGACCACCCTCAGGCGTGGGAATAAGTACAGTTCTAATGTAGAGAAAGTACTTGAGTATTGAGAGTAGATAGTGGGGAGTGAATGAATACCTCATGAAGATCGAGAGGGTATTTATAGCCGAAGGATGGGGTAATATGATTGGACCAGCTGTCCCTTTCTAGAAGATGCTCCCGTAACCGTCTGGACGCGTGTCTCCATATGATAGGTTGTGAGCTATACGCTGCATGCGCATGAGTATAACAACCTGGACACGTGTTATTCTATGATAGCACGGATCAATCCCTGGCCATGTGCACGATTATAACAGCCTGACCAGGTGTCCTCCCTTCATTGGTTAATGAGCCACGTATTCTCCAAGTAACAATCGTGGTAGTTCTTCAAGAAGGTAATTAGTTAACTACAGCTGTCCTGTTGGCATTGCCTCCCAGTCACTTTGGCGGGTAGATGTGTTATAGCGCAGATGGCGTATGAGGGTGCCTGAATACTTCCGCATGATATGGGAATGTTCCTCCTTTAAAGGTTTATGCGGATTGATCCATATGTCCGGCGGGTGATACTTAAGGGTATTTGGGTTTTTTTGGTACCCTATCTCTATAAGTCCACCCACTCCAGTGTTTCTTTCGTGTGACTTTTTTATGCGGGAGAAAATTTGACTTAATACATTTGGGGGTTTTTGAGTTTTGCAAGTTGGTAGAAATATCTTCTGTGGGAACTGTGGATAAACATGAAAAAGGACAAGTTGACCACTCACAGGCGTGTGGGCAGGTGATGGGACGTTTATGCCGGCTGTCACTGTACCCGACTGTACACCTTTTTCTCTTTTTCGAATTTCCTGCGTGACGTGGCGTCTGCCGAGTGGATGATGATTTTCTCTATCCCCTGTTCATATCCCATCTTTTTAATTACGATGGGTATAAATAGTGGAGGTGGTCTTCATTTCGAAGTTTTATCACCTTTGATTTCCTTTCTCAATTTCTCTTATTCCAACAAATAACCCTTCGATTATTTTTCAAAATTGCTCACTGTTTTCCACTTTCTACGAACCAATGGCTAGTCAATCATTTATTCCAAGTATTGATGAAGTAGCAATTCGATGGAACCCAGTCGAATACGAAGAGTTACTTCGTAGGTACGGCATTCCACCGGAGTGGGGACCCGAGTTTCATGCTGCCGGATCTATTGTCAGTCTACCTCTGATAGGTAAGATGGTCGTGTATGCTGACTACTTTACATGTGGAAACTTTCGGCTTCCATTAACCAAGTTTTTCATGAAGATCTTGACCGCCTACGTGATTCATTTATCCCAGTTGCATCCTCTGATCGTTATGCAGATTCGACACTTCGAATTTCTGTGCACGGCCAAAGGGATGTTGCCACGAATCGATCGATTCCCCGCGTTTTATCAAATGGTCAATCGTGGCGGGTGGTTCAAGTGAAACCCAATAGCCGGGAGAGTTATTGGTACTATATCTGATGGAGGTTCCAAAGATTGGCATAACAAATTCTTCTGGATATCCGACAACGTCGTTCCGGACGCTATGGTTCGTCGTCCAGCCAACGAGGCACTACCAAACGTTGTTGCGGCTGTTCACGAAGGCCGGGATTGGTTCCGTGCCTTAGCGTCGGAGCCGTCTCCCATACTGGCTTTACAAGAGGAAGCCCTTATATGGGCGGGTATGAGCTCTTCCTTTTTCCCACGAGGGTATGTGCTGAGCCGACGGCTTCGGAAGCCATTCACCTTTCAGGTGCATTCATCCTTAAACCTCATCCGCTCAATGTTCTTACTTCTGATGAGGTGATCGTTATTCTTTCCTCGAGTGACGAATCATCCTCCCAAGAAACTGAAGTTCCAGATGATTTGTCTGAAATCTCATCCGTCTTGCATCTGCTGGCAGATTTAGAGCGAAAGAGGGATTACTGGTCCTCGCGGGCAAGTGACACGGGTTTGAGACACGCAGCTGCCGTTGAGGGAGGGCCAGTGACAAAGAAGCAGAGGATACAACGCCCCAAGAAACAAAAAAACCAGTCTTGTTGAGCGCATGAAGGGGATGGCTGGTATGTTACAAAAATATCTATCTTTGAATTTTTGAACTTTAACTGATACTCATGCGTGTTCCGATTGTGCATATTCGTCCGCGGTTATTGGCGGAGGCAAGAAATTACCGTCTCCGACTCCCGAGAGCGAAAAGTTACATTGCCCCCTCCAGAGAAGGAGGCTAGGCCACCGACTCCTCCACGTGAAAAGAATCATGAGGGTCCCGTTCCTCCGCCGGAGACTGAAGATCCTCTGGACTATCTGTTTGGAGTTGGGGATGCTTTCGGCTCTAAAGGGAAGGAAACTGATGCGGACAAGGAGGCATTCAAAGCGCCTGAGTTTTCTGCTCAATCTCCTTCGCATTTTTTCCTTCTCATCCTCACCATTCTTCACGGATGAAGGGGAGGGCTCTGAATTTCAGCACCCTCTTCAACAAGTTGAAGAAGTGGTAGCTCGTGATTTCCCACATTCATCTTCTTCTACCCCTGTAGGTCCCCAGGCTACAAGTTCAGATTATTACGGGGATCCTAATCCAGGGGAAGATTATAATATGTTTATTTCTCACTGGAATATCATGAATGGGTCTCGTTTTAATGACCCGGATGTCTGTGCGACGTTCGTTAACCATTGCGTACCGCCCGCGAAACGAATCCGTCAGCGTGGACGTTCTCGCCACGACATCCATATGGACTATTCCTCGTCCTTGGCGAATACTTTGGCTTGTAGAAAGGAAATTTTGCGTGAATGGCGTAAGATGGGTGGGAAACTAGGCGAGATGACTAGCTCCGCTGAGGAGGCCAAAAAGGAAGCCAACGAGCACCGTGTGACGGCTAATACAACGAAATGGAAATTATCTGATGCCGAAATTGCCCTCCAAAATGAAAAAGACAAACACACAGCTGTTGCCCGGCAATGGAAAGAGGCTTGCGATAGGCAGAATTCAATTCTTCAGGCCGCCCGGGATGAGACTCAGAGGAAGAAAGAGGACCTGGCTAAGGCACTTGATGCTAATTCAGCTCTAGAAAGCCAAGTGACCCGCCAAGGTGACAAAATCCAAGAGCTTGAGGCTGAACTGAAGTTGTAGAAGGAGCATGCTGATCTTAAAGATAAAAATGTTGTTGAGATGCAAGCTGTCTATGACTCTCTTCTACAGGCTCATGACGAAGCGGAAGCCCGTGCAGCAAAGTATCTTAATGATAAACAAAATATAGCTGACGAGTTCCGTGAACTCCAGGAACGAGCGGAACGAGCCGAGAGGGATCGACGGTGGTTGCTAGGCCAAGGTCTTACTGCGGTATGTTCCCTCACTGTCCCGCTGTTATGTCATTTTTGTTTGTCATTTGCTTTAATAGGTTTTCTCTTGTTGTGGCAGGTTATTAAACATATCAAGGAGGGGCCTGAACTGATGAATAGTTTTGCCTTTTTGCTCAAGGCTTCCTCTCAATCCGGCCGCGTAATAGGTTTTAATGAATGGATGGAGTATGCCCAAACCGGCCGTACTTTTGAGGGTCATCCGCTTCAGGGCTTGACGTTATTCAGGAATATGATATGCGGATCAATGATTATGATAACCTATCATTTCCTTTGCAAGACATGCTTCCGGAATTTGCTGCGGCAAGCAATGGTGTGGACCTACTGAAAGAGTACCTGGAGGGAGGGCCGGAAGACACTTCGCCAACGCCTCCAGAAGACACTCCGCCACTCCTCCGGAAGATGTCCCCACTCAAGACCCTTAGAATAATTTAAGCCTTGTAATTTCTTTTCATATTTTGTAATTATTTAATGATCAATGGAATGAAATCCTTTTGACTTTCTTTGAATCTTTTGAAATCCTTAGATATTATCTTCATAAGTTATTTTTGTGTTATCCGATTTTGAATTTCTGCAAGTGGGACGAAAGTAATGACGTGGTGGAAAGAGAAACGTCACACCACAACTAATAGGACGTGCTATGACGCCCTTTGACAGTCTGCTTTTGCTTTTTCGTCTTTCCCGCCTGACGTGTCAGTCTCTAATTGGATCGCTTTTTCTCTCTCCACTGGCATCCAATTAGCCGCATTAACTGCAATGCGTATAAATAGGCCATATCCACTTTGATTCATTCTTATCTTCCACTGATTTCTCTTCTTTTCCTTCTTAATAGTAGATCTGAGATATCCTACTTCGATCTTCCAATTTTTAGATCCAAGTTTTTAACAAATCTTTGGTATAGCTCCTCTATTTAGATGGCTGGCGATAAGAAGAGCGCTCCTGCTATTCATGAGGTTGTTGTTAACCTCAAGGAGAAGGATTACAACAATGTTGTACATGTTTACGGCTTAGCTTCAGAGTGGGAGCCTGAATTACCAGCGGCTGGGTCGATTGCTACTAATCTGCCGGCCAATAAGATGGCCGTATTTACTTAACACTTTACCTCAGGGAACCTAAGGTTCCCTGTAACGAAGTTCGTTCAATCGATCTTGACAACATACGGGGTTCATCTGTCACAGATCCATCCTTTTGGGATGTTGAGGATTTGACACTTCGAATTTTGTTGTCAAGCTTGGGATCTTGAACCGTCCGTCGGTATGTTTGCAGTTTTTTACAAGATGACTTACCGAGACGGATGGTACAGTTGGGCCACAACCGGGAAGGTGGTTATTGGCACTGAGTGGATCCACAGCCTCTATGTCTGGAAACCAAAATTTTTCTTGATCCGAGAAGACGTCGTCCCTTTTGCCATGATCTATCGCAAATTGGATGACAGGATGCCCACAGTTGCTGCCACCACCCAGGTGAACTCTTCCTGGTTTATGACGCTAACCAATATACTGACTCCCATGCGCGCGATTCATGACGGCGCGATGGTGAGTGCAAGGATGAGCCGTATGTGGCCCTTTCCGAATTTGGAACCATACTTTGAGAAGCCCAACAAGAGTAAGATTGGTATTTTTTTTCTAAAATTCTACTTTATTCTGAGATCTATTTTTCCATATGCAGGTGAGGGCTCCGTCTTCAATGCACTCCTGGCCGCGAGGAGGGTCTCATGGTGCGTCGTCCTATCGACCCAAAGGACGAGCCTATACTTGAGCGTACCCGTCACAATATTTTTATTCCCCGCCGCACTTCGCCCGTAACCCGTAGTTTCTGTGGCGATGTATGCGAAAGGTGAGGAATTTTATTTTAAAGGTGAGGGCATTCTTCAACCTCGACCAATTACTGCCGCTACCTCCAGCGGAGTGATAGTACTCCTTTCCTCTAGTGAGGAGTCATCACTCTATGAAGGAGAGTTATCGGTTGATGCTTCTAATACCTTATCCTCGACTGTAGGTCTGACCCGCAAGTAGGATCAGAATCCTACCACCAGAAAGGAGGCGGGTGGTGAAGGTGATGACGTCACCGTCGAGGGTGAGCATCCCATTGCTAACGCGGGTGCTTCCAAGGTTGCTGGAAAACGCAAAGTGCAAGCAGCCAAGGTTGCACCAGCCAAGAAACAGAAAAGAACCACGTTGGAAGCTCGCCTTCGACAGGTTACTCCCAAAGAAGTCTCTTCAGGTAATATTATTCTCTTTTCTATTACGTCTTTCCATGTGAGGTGTATTTGTATGATGAAAAAAGTATCATTTTGCAGAGGCTTTGAAGAAGTCTGTTGAGGACCCTGCTGGTCGGAGAAGATCAACTCCTCCTCCAACTCCACCATCATCACCACTCAATACCGCCGAGGATCCGATTTTCATAACGTATACCTCTCCTCATAAGGAGAAGGAAGGCGGTAACTCCGAAGACCGCCTCGTCTCATCATCCCTCAATGTCGTTCATCATTTTAGAGATCAGGGGGGTTAGTGCCTTTGCCTATGGGCCTCAAGAATCCACATCCCATCGCGAGGAGAAGGCTGTTGTGCTTCGTCCGCTTTGGACCTTACGCCAAAATTCGACGTTTGGCGATGCGGACGTGTGTTTTGAGTATTTGCAGGAGAGTCTTCCTCCATCGGAGACGGAGCGTCAATGCAACAGCATTCGCGAAGAGTTGCTGAACTCTTACTCTTACTTCTTGGCGAATGCTGTTTCCACCAGCCAAGAAATATGCCGAGACTGGTTGGGTATGAATAAGACGTGGGATGAACTGGAGGCCAAGACAGCCCAGGCAGAAAAGGAAGCTGTTGAGGAAAAGAAAGAGGCCCAAGACAACCGCCTGGCTGCCGATAATGCTGAGCGTTAATTGGCGGAAGTCAAGGCGGCTCTAGAAGCAGAAAAGGCTCGTCGATCTGCTGCTGAGGAAGCCAAAATTGCTCTCCAGCAGCAACTGGATGAGCGTGAGGAATTGATAAAAACTCTGAAGGCTGAATCAGCAACCAAAGACGAACGCCTTGCCACCCTTGCTACCAAGAGTCGGGAGCAAGACTTGGAATGTGCTTGGCACAAGATGGAACTTGTGCACGCCAAGGCGGACAAGAAATGGCTATTGGTGGAAGGAGTTCCCAAGGTATTTCTCTTGTTTAATGTAAATAACCAGACAATCAACAATTATTCATGCTTGTTTGTTCTAATAGGTTATTGCCCATGTTCGGGAAGGCGATGAACTTGGGGACTGCCTTGCCGTACTTTTGAATGCATCCTCTAAAGCCGGCCGCCAGATGGGTTTCCAGGAAGGCTATAAATTTGCAGAAGATGGTCGGCTTCCTGAAGAATTCGTCTTGCACGATCAAGACACTGCTACAGCTCTGATTGATAAAACGAAGATATATGATAATTTTAAATTCTCCATTGAAGATCAAATATCAAAGCTTGCAGATAAAGAGGATGGTACAGATCAATTGAAAGTTCTCAATGGTCTCGACGAGGAGGATGAAGAAAACCAAAAGGATGCGGAAGGCGACGACGCGGTAAATGAAGGCGTGGCATCGTAGATATAAATTCTTCTTTTATGTAATTATCATCTTGTTGTAATCCTTTTTGATAAATAATAGGAAGTTTGTGTTGTCCGGTACACTTTGTCTTATGTTTCATAATATAAGTGTTTATAGGATCTTCTTTGTTGTCAATGAAGGATTACATGAAATACATATTACACGAGACTACAATGTGGGAATAACAAAACTTTTATTAATCAGGCATAAGCCGAATGAAATTACAAAAGATGGTACTTCAAGACTTCTACTAGTCTATTGGCACGCAAGCCAAAAATGAAAATAAAACGTACTTGCTATATGTAGCATTTCTCTAACTGAGCCACGTTCCAAGTTCTAGGGATCTCAGTCCCATCCAACTTTTCTAACTTGTAAGCACCCTTGGACAAAACTTGTTTAATTTTGTAAGGGCCTTCCCAAGTTGGGGCTAACTTGCCCGGGGGTTCCTGGCCGGAAGCCTCGTTATTACGGAAGACGAAGTCTGCCGCATCGAATGTGCATTTTTTGTGACACTCGTCAATTTCAGGTTAACTCTGTTAATCCAAACTCCGTCAATTCAAACTTAAGATCACTAGAACTATAACGCACATCTCATTTCATTTAAACTAGGGTTTTAAATGACGCTTGACAATCACTAAACATGTAGTCTTTCGGGATTGAACCAAAACGCAAACGAGTTAACTCAAACCATTGGTGAACAAATGACAAACATCAAAACAATAAGTAATTGATAATTATATATTAGGCTTATGTGTTATTTGATAATATTGAGTAGAATATTAACTCAAGATGCAAAAAGCCATTTTATGCTAGAAAAGTAATAACTAAAAGTTGAGGGGCCAATGTGTAATATAATTATTATTAATTAATAACAAAAACCCTAACCTCCTCTCTCCCTCCCAAACCCGATCGGCCCCCCCTCCCTCTCTTCTTGGCTGCCGTCACACTACACACACATACACACAAGGATTTTCAAGCTTTCGGTTGAAGAATTAAGGTGCTAGGAAGGTATTAACAACTACTATATGCATTCCATATGTTTAATTTTGATATTGAATGGGTTAATCAAAACCCTAATTCACGAAATTGATGATTTAGATGAGTTAGGGTTTGATTATATGCTTGATGATGATTTGCTAATGAAATTGATAACTTGTTGTGTTATTGTTGTTTGTTAATCATTGTTCTTTGATTTTAAACTTTCAAGAAAAACCCTACTATGTGTGTAATGTGAGATTGATATGCATGGTTGGTAAATATTGTGTCTAGAGTGTTATATGCATGGATTATGGTTCATAGATTGTTGTTATGTTGAGTTTTGATGTAAACTGGTACTGGACAGATTGTTAAGTTTATGTTTAGACGACTGTAATTGAATGTTAATGTGGTAATTGGTAGAAATTATTAACACTACAGTGTACTAGGTTGAGTCTAGTTTCTATAAAGTCCAAGTTTGTAATTTTTGGACGTGTAAAATTTAACTTTTATTATTTTACAAAACTGAAGTGCAAGTCTGAATTGTGAGGTCTGCTGTTAGGCTGTTTTGAAATTATCATATCTCATAAACTACAAGACCAAATGGGTTGGTTCCACTTCTGGAAGTTAACATGTTGAGTTAAGAACCTAACCCAATTGGTCTTGCATTAATTGAAATTACCATTTAACGGGAATAACAAATATCATTCTGTTGCGCATGATTTTGACTACTGTGAGTTTACTGTAATGTTTTGGTCTTTGTGAGAAAACTATGTGGAATAAAAATATAATAAAAATAGTTCTGGAAACCTAACTCATGTGTGCTTTTGTGACGATTTTTGGTGAATTAATTGATATGTTGTGATCTGTTGAATAGAGTAATCTTTCAAGTAGAAATCTGTCTTGATAAAACTAGCTGCTGAACTATACGAAATTACATGAAACGTACTTGTTGTTAGATAATTGCCATGATTTTGACTAAATTGCCCTTGTGGGGAATAATTGCTAGTAATGTACAATATTAATACTTGACACGTAAGTAGTTGTTCACACATGTAACGTATCACCAATGCGTTTGTTGAGTCACACACAATTCACAAACGAAACACGAAAAGTATCTCATGCATAGGTATTATGTGCCGAGTCTAGAGACTCAATAATAGTTCCAACACTTAGAAAATCTCATTATTGTTTTAGAACGCTAGTGAGGATTTTCTGTGACGCGCATCTCTTGGTTGACTTGTTTTTGAATTCTTCGCAAACAGTGAGTTTCACGTTCCCCTTTTACTCTTTTAAACGCTTTTTACTTGGGGGAAATAACATACTCCAAAACGCTTTAGATTTTGTTATTAGTTATATATCACTTGTAAAGGCTAAGTGGCAAACGAACCAACTAAAGTCCTTCATAACATCGAACAGTTTAGTATTTGTATAATAGCGAGTCATTGTTGAGTAGTACTACTGGGTTTGACAAACCCCACCCAACTCTAAACTCGACTGGAGGTCGAGTGGGTGTAATCTTGGCTAACACATTTTCCATGGTCGTGGTAGACATGGTGGCAAGGAAATTGATAAACAGTCAGCTTCGGTGTCGAACACTTAGTAATACTTGTTTTATAGGTTAGCTACCTATGGATATATAATTGATTTAACATTATCTGGTAACGCAAACGCAAAACGTAAACGCAAACGCTTTATTTATATAAACTTGTGAACTCACCAACCCCGTGTTGACACTTTTAGTATGTTATTCTCAGGTAGCCGAGGCGGGCGCGCGGCATAGGAACATGCATTACATTGAACTCTATCGTTTTTGCAAACTTTTTTTTAAACTGTTTATAATTGGGTTTTAAGTCGTCCTGCGTGACGCAACACTTGGTTTATGAATTTAGGCTTCCGCACTTATTTACACTTAAATGTTTCGTGGGTTGAAAACTTTACTTATGGTGTTTAACTAATGATTCCGATCCTGTTAGTTCACACCCTCTGACGGTAAAACTCCGTTAGTGGATTTTGAGGGTGTGACATTTTTGGACCCGCGAGTTATAATATTTCTGCAATTGATGTTTATAATTATGCTCGCAGATTAATGCCAATTCTCTTCTCTCTTCGAGAAGGTTTAGATTCATCCGAAGCTCATGATCGTTATCATCGATCATCAAAATTCTTGCAGACGGAATCGCGATTTCTTCCGGGATCATGGCCTCAGTGCCGTAGGTTAAACTAAAAGGCGTCTCAGAATTACTAGAATTCCTTTGGGTAGGGAAGGCCCAAGGTACATGGGGCAATTCGTCGACCCAGCCTGTTCGTTTAGTTCCTAACCCTGCTTTGATTCCTTCCTTGATTGTTTTATTGGTCCATTCGACATGACCATTTGCTTGCGGATGGGCTACAGTCGAAAAATTTTGTGTGACCTGAAGTTCTTTCAGCAATTCTTGTAGTCTGTTGTCTGCAAACTGGGTCCCATTGTCACTCACCAATTCTTGCAGAAGCCCAAACCGGCAAATTATGAATTCTCAAAGGAATTTTTTGACACTTGACGCCGTAATGGATGTGGCTGGTTTGGCTTCCACCCACTTGGTGAAATAATCGATGGCCACGATTAGGAACTTGACTCGTCCCGGGGATTCTTGGAATAGTCCCATAATGTCGATAGCCCATTTTTGGAACGGCCAAGCAGAAGTTACTGGAACAAGTTCGTTTTTTGAACGCACCGTGTTGGGAGCATGACGCAGGCAAGAATCACACTTCCTGATTTCTTGCACAACATTTGTATGCATCCCTGACCAGTAGTACCCCGCATTCATAAGTTTTGCCACCACCATCCTTGGGCCTGCATGTAGGCCGCAAATGCCTTCATGAACTTTCCTTATCAGGTAGTTCGCATCTTCAGCATCCACACAATGTAAAAGTGGGCCCAAGAAGGATCGACCGTATAATCATTCATTTGGTAATTCAAGGCTTTGTGCTTTGTCTTACGAGCCGCGGCTTTTTCTGTTGGGAGGGCTCCAGATGATAGATAAGCCTTGATCGGTGTCATGCAAGATTCAACGCCCTTTTGAATTACCAAAACTTGTTTTTGCGGGGCTGATGGACGCTCCAGGACTTCCACGCGAATGTCCTTAGAAAAGTGCTCGAAATTAGTGGAAGCCAACTTGCTAAGGGGGTCCGCCGATTTGTTCTCGCTTCGCTTTATATGAATAACTTTGCGTGAAGAGAATTGAAGGATCAAATCTTTCGCTTGTGATAAATATGAAGCCATCATATCATTATTTGCTTCGTACATTCCATTTATTTCTCTCGCAATAAACATGGAATCCACCCTTGCCTCTACGTGTTTTAACCCAAGCTTTCTGGCTATGCGCAAGCCTGCTAGAAACGCTTCATATTCTGCCTCATTGTTTATACTTTTAAAGTCTAGCTTGATAGCGTACGCAAACTCGTGGCCTTCGGGATTGACTAGCCGGAGGCCTGCGCCAGATCCCTCGCTACTTGAAGCTCCATCCGTAAACAATAACCATATTTGACCGTGTTCAGGAGGTGCTTGGGATTGTTGTTCAATCAAACATTCTTTTTCTTTGTGTTACGGAACTTCAGTGACGAAGTCCGCTAATACTTGGCCCTTTATTGCTGGTCAGGGTTTATATTCGATCATATGCTCACCCAGCTCGATGGCCCATTTTGCCAATCGTCCAGATAATTCCGGCTTACCCAGTACGTTCTTGAGCTTGTATACCGTCAACACATTGATGGGATCACCTTGAATATACCTACGGAGACGTCGAGCAGCATAAACCAGTGTTAAGACTAGCTTTTCAAGCATTGAATATCTAGTCTCCGGGTCGGACAACGTCCTACTGACATAGTAAATTGGAGTTTAAACGTTCTTTCTATCCGTCAGTAGTATGACCCCAATGGCAATATCAGACGCGGATAGGTATAAGATCAGAGGTTCTCCCGCATACGGTGCTGTCAGAGTAGGTAGCTCCATTAAACACTTTTTAACCTCCAGGAATGCTTGTTCAGCTTCCGTGGTCCATCTGAATTGTGCCTTCTTGAGACAGTTCCTCCAAGTCGAGACAAACGGATAAGACTTGGCTGCATGATTTGCTAAAAATCGATTAGTGCAACCAATCGATTATTAAGTGTCTGAACCTCTTTAAGGGAAGAAGGAGAAGGCATGAGGGCTACTGCTTGGATTTTATCTGGGTTAGCCTTGAAACCCGCACCGGTAATAATTACTCCGAGAAATTTTCCTTCTTCCATCCCAAAAGAACATTTGGCTGAATTCAGCTTCATGTTTATACTTCTCAAAGAGTCAAATGTTTCTTCGATGTCTCTCATCATCTGATCTTCTTCAATGCTTTTTATCACCAAGTCATCCATGTAGACTTCAAGGTTTTGACTTATCTGATTCTTGAAAGCTTGATCCATTAGCCGCTGATACGTGGCACCCGCGTTTTTCAATCCAAAGGGCATCATTTTATAGCAAAATGTCCCCTGGTCAGTGCGAAACGCTGTCTTATCCTCATCACCCGCCGCCATGCGGATTTGGTGATAGCCTTTATAAGCATAAAGGAAGAATTTAAACTTAAATGGGGCCACAACATCTACTTTGAGATCTATTTCCGGTAGTGGATAACAATCCTTCGGGCAGGCTTTGTTCAAGTCTTTAAAGTCTATGCACATCCGCCACGTTCCATTACTCTTTGGAACAATGACCAGATTAGCCACCCATGTTTGGTATTTGATCTCTCGAATGATTCCAGCGTGAAGCAAATCTTGTACTTGATCATTCATGGATTTCGTTAGCTCTGGGCCCATCTTCCGCTTTTTCTGGACAATTGGTGTAAACATCGGGTTTACCCTTAGTTTGTGTTCCGCAATACTCCACGGGACACCAGTCATGTTCGCGTGTTGCCAAGCGAAGATGTCCATATTTTTGGTCAACAACTGCTTTAAGAAAGTTCTCACTATCTCTGAGATAGCAGGTCCAATTACAACTGTCTGATTAGGGAATTTTTTGTTCAGAACCCATTTCTCCGGTTCAGTCCTCTGAGCTTGTTTTGGAACTTTGCTAGGCTTTGAACTTTCAGTTGCGAAGCAGTGTTGATTGACATGGATGATTACTACGCCGGTGCGGGTTGGAACTTCTACCGCATCGTGACCTATGGACGGGTGAGCATTAAAGTCACCAATTGCTTCCCGCCCAGAATGATGTCATGTTTGGAAGTTGCTGGTAGCACCAAAAATTCAACTTCCTCAGTTCTTGAATGAATCCCATCACTAAGAGAGACCGGGAAAGATATCACCTCTCGCGGGTGCATTACTTCCCCTCCAACTTCTGATACAGGAGCATGGATAGGTTTTAATATCTCTTTATCTTCGTCATCGAGTTGTTCAAAGCATTGTTCTTACATAATGTCATACGTACTACCAGTGTCAAAGAAAACATATTGATATCGATAGTGACCAAAAAGAGCAGTGATAATCAAGGGATTCTTATTGCACGGTCTGCCCTTAACTCGTTGAAATATCACTGGTTCATTTTTCCATTCCTCATCCATGAGTTCTTTCCTATTTTCTCCCACTCTATGTCCGCCTTGAATCATGTGGACGTTCAAATCTTTGACTTGCTTTTTGAGCAGGCCCTAATTGTCTCGCGCGGGAGCCTTACCAGTCCATGGTTTTGCACCTTTGACCAAATGCTCAAGTTTTCCAGACTTCACAGCTGTTTCGATTTCATTTTTCAAGGTCACACACTCGTTTTTGTTGTGCCCTATGTCATTATAGAAAGAGAAGTGTTTCTTGGTATCAAGGAAAGATCTTCTTGTAAGTGGTTGAGGCTTCCTGAAATGCACATTCTCTGTAATGAGAATTTCTGAAGGTGTTTTCGACAATGGAGTCCAACTGTTGGTGGACCGCGCTGAAGAATTCTATTTATTCTTGTTACCAATCAAAGATCTGGCATCGAATTGCTTTGATGGTTCTGTTGACGGTTGGAGTCTTGACCAAATCGTCCCTTTTGCTTGTTTGTTCGACCGCGGGGTCTGGAACTCAACCTTAAGGTTTTGTTTCTGACCATTGTTTTCTAAGGTGCTCTGATTCCTTGCGAACAATTTTTCCGCGGTCATGATGTCATTCCAAGACGTCGGCATACCGTCTCTTCCAGTCAAAGTCCAAATTAAATCGTCTCTTTTCACGTTCTTGCGGAAAGCTCCCCGCAACATGTCTTCACTTACGCCACCGATATTGAGACTTTCATTGTTAAAGTGGGTAATAAAGTCCTTAATGGATTCATTGTTCCACCTAATCACATCCAATATCTCAGACGGCTCACGAGTGTGCTTCCGCTGTTGACTGAAATGCTGGGAAAATTTAGCAACAAATTCTTCCCAACTTTGAATTTGTCGGTCTGGTAACTTTTCAAACCATTCACAAGCTGCACTAGTGATTGTTAAAGAGAACATGTGACACCAGTAGGGAAGATTCCAACCGCTGACTCCTCCCACGGCCACAAAATTCATTAGATGGTCACTTGGATCAGTCATCCCATCGTATTTTCCAACAGATGTTGGGATCTTTGCATTGACCGGAAACGGGGCTATTGCAATTCGTGCAATGAATTTCGATTTTTCAGCAAATGTTGCTGGGCGGTAAGGCTTCGAGAAGTCTACCTCAGCATTGCTGTGATACTTCACATTGCGGACAACTGGTCGTGGATAACTGACTCCTCCGCGTAGGTGAAGTCTGCTATCACCACTGTAATAACTGATGTTACCCGGATCATAAGTTGAATCATGACTTTCATATTCCTCCACATAAGCAGGCACACACATAATCCTGCGAGGATGTTCACGCCTTTCCCAAACCTCCGCCGGGTCTCTTTCCGTTGGAACACTTTGACGGATCTGGCTCCTCCTCGCCGTTGGACGAGGAGAAAGAGACCTTCTGGGAGATTTGTCATAAGTCAGAGTTCGAGCATAAAGTCGCTCTTCATGCACTCTACACTCGTTCTCTGCTACAACACTTTCTTGCTGAATGTGGATCCACTCATCCGGAGGTAAGAGTCCCCTAGATCTGGAACCATGGCGATGAGTTCTCGCCGGTTCGGAATCACCGGAGTCTTCTTCCAGAACCAATTCTGAGCGAGTCCGGCGAGTTTCACTCATAATTCTCCCCAGGTCACCCAGATTCTGTCACACCCCAAAATCGTTAACTTGGCAACGGAAGACTTAATTTTGTTAATTTGGGCAGTGACAGACGCTGTTCAGCCAATCATATTCAAAATAATGAACCATTAGTTGGACTTTATTAAATATCAGAGTTTTACACGTGTCAAACATGCACGGTTCTATTTTAAATTACAAGTCCAACTATCATTCATTCAAACGCACAACACCATTTTCCCGAATCCTTCACGAAGCATCCATTTTCTTCATTTACCTGAAAAGTATGTTAAAATAATTTTATCAACATGAATGTTGGTGAGTTTCTCAATTAAAAACCAGGATGTAACAGTTCGCAACTTTACTCCCATTTATTCATCATTCTTTTCAATGATAAATTTCATTATTCACCATTCTTTTCAATGGGAATTTAATTTCCACTTTTCCAAACATAGCTATATATTTCTTAAACAAAACGTGTTAGTTATAAACGAGCAAAGAGTACAACACATGTATGACTATCATTATAATAAACTCGAAACATACCAAAATCAAAATATTCCCACCTTTTCAACCAGAGTGACTGGAAGAGTGGGGGGGGGGGGGGGGGCGTCGCCCCGATAGATCTACCAATATTTTTAGGCCATTTTCCTAGGTTAACGGTTTTTCCTTTTATAATGACTCATCCCATTTAACACAATTTGTAAAATATATAGCCCATTTCTTTACATACTTTTCCCCCAAAAACATTTATAAATCATTAAAACATTTAAAAGTGGGGATTTACAAGAAAACTCACCTTTGCCTCAGCTCAAATAACATTTATTTGTGATAATATGCCAATCAACGTCAAGATCTTATTAATAGTCATCCAAATGATAACCAGATTCCTATGTTTAATACCAAGTATATTAACACATAAACATAGATACAAATGGAATCCTATCATAACTTAATTTATTTATCCTCACGTATCTTATTTATTATAATTTTAATAACTAAATTACAAACTTTTATTGTTTAGGAAAAATCGTAACTGAATCGAATGTTTTAAAATATCTTATAAATATATTGGAACACCATAGTTTCAAATAATCGTTGTAAAACTAATATATGATTTTGAAACTACACTTGGAAGTTATTTAATAAAAGTATATATAGTTATTTTAAAATATAATATTTTTTTATTAATAGACGAGTGTTTGAATTCTGACAAATATATTATATACCACTTTCTTAACAAAACATAATATAATCGTTATTATTATTTATACCGAAACGTGTTATATTAATATTCTTAATATAAAAACTTTGTTTTCATATTTTATATAAAAATCTACATTTTCTAAAAGTATATATTTATTTTTAATATTAATTGTGGTCACTATCCGGGTAAACTATTTCAGTCCAAATATCGTGTTTATAAATATATACAAACGCACGAAATCGTCCAAGTCTCAATTGTACCATTTTTATCACTCGATAGTATCTAGCAGTTTTCTAAATAATTATTAACAAGATTTTCATTGTCCAAGTTATTTCCGATAACAATATTTATATTAATTTTCTTGTTATCCAATTCTTTCAACACTTAAAGATATAAACGATATACCTCCTCCCGTACGATTTGAGTCTAGAAATATGCTCAAAACCCGCATGCAATGCGATCTGGATACATCAACGCGTTCGTTTTTGCGTCATGAACGTTTCTCCGGTCTCGGATCGTCCGTACGACGCCTCAAAACCTACATGCAACTCGTTTTAAGAAACTATTTTCGTTCTATAATCTGACCAGTAATTTACTAATCTTATAACTCACCATCTAAACATCGGATCATAGATCCCTTCGGTGGAATCAAATATCTATATGTTAGAAAGGTTCACCGAAAATTTCAGCTCGATCCGATGGCCAGATCTCCAGGAATCTGCATTTCTTTAGAGCTGTGTTTTCAAAATCTGCCCAGCGAGCTGAACAATAAAACGGGTTTAGAAACCCAGCCTAAGCAACTCCAATCCTCATCTCCACCGTTCAAAATGATTATATATGGGTTATGAACCCTCTGTAAAAATATCAAGATGATCGGACCGTTAGATCTTCGGTTATAGACCGATCTTTGTGGACATGCAAGAATAATACAATATGTCCAAAATTTAAAACGAGTTTTTAACGAACTTAAGCTCAGATTTAGGACAAACGGAGCTTACCATCGCGTTCGGAACGTCAAAAAATGGTTCCGGGTAGAAGACGGGCTTCGGCAGCCACCGGACCACCGCGTCGGACCACCTCAGGCCACCGCGAACCACCACCGGACCACCGCCGGCCGCCTTGCCGGATTCCTCTAGCCTCTCTCTACTCTCTCTCTAAAAAATGCAGGAACGTGATGATGAAATGAATGTAAAGTGGGGTAGGCCCACTTAGAGGTGCCGGTTTTAAACGAGTTTTTCGATCGTGTTTCGGTTTCTCGCCCCAACGATCCTGCTACTTCGAGTGACGTTGTATTTTCCAAATACATTTCGTCAAAATACTTATTCTTATTCCATTCTTGACTTAAATTTGTCTCGTTAACTTATTATTTCTGTTAATAAGTTATTGATAATTGTTACTTCGGTGTTGGTTCCGTATTACTCCGAACTTAATAAAACTAGTGTGGTTGTTTTCCCAAAAACAACTCATCCAAACTTATGGTGTCTATTTGATTTATTTTATCTAAATTACAAACCCCAAATATGGCGATAGTATTAACTTTTACAAGCTTATCGGTACATGTGCTTAAACGAACGTGTTTGAAAATATTAATTTGCATTTTCCCGTTTCGTTATAACTCAGAACTGAGTCATGTTTTCGCCTTCGTTCTCGGTTTTTGATCCTCTAAAATATTCAAATGGATTCACCCTTAGACACTTTCTCTAATGTCGGGTTAATTTTCACACGTTTAACTGAATACGTTCGTTTCTCCGTCATTTATCACCGGAATTTCTTTATTCTGTTTCACTTCTCACATGTTTTACAATGTATATATTCCCTTCATTCCTAGCTTAAAATACTATATTTGACTTATGGGTCTTAGTCTTCACTTAATCTAGCCTAAACATGCCTTAATCTCGTTTATGGAATATAATAATACTTTTTATTTTTCCGGGTATCACAGATTCGATCCTTCTGGCGCTGTGACATGTCCCAAATCATTAGGAGTAGGACCAGCTGGTGTTGTAACATGCTCTAAGGTGAAACCTCCAGGTGGTACGTCGGTGGTTCGTGAACCAGGAGTTGTGATACGTGCAAAAACATTTGAATTCATTCCTCCATGTGTCTCTGTATCAGTAGCACGAGAAACAGGTGCAGGGGTTCCCGTCGGCCCTTCAAGAATTGACTCATATCGTACAACAAACCGGAAACAAAAAGTTATTGCTGTTCTAACAAAAGCACGGATGGTGCCAATGAAGAAACACGGATCTGATCCCCTTGACGGGTCCTAGATCCAATGAGTCTACAGGTTAGGATACGGATAATCACCAAATATGATATGAGCATAACTTCCCAAAGTCCAGTGTCCGGAACCTGCAAAACAGACAACGTGAGCTCGTTACGGGAAGGACAAGAGGGGGGTCTTCCCGTAACCACCCTCCGGCGTGAGAATAAGTACAGTTCTGATGTAGAGAAAGTACTTGAGTATTGAGAGTAGATAGTGGGGAGTGAATGAATACCTCATGATTATCGAGAGGGTATTATAGCCGAAGGATGGGGGAATATGATTGGGCCAGTTGTCCCTTTCTAGAAGATGCTCCCGTAACCGTCTGGACGTGTGTCTCCATATGATAGGTTGAGCTATACGTTGCATGTGCATGAGTATAACAACCTGGACACGTGTTATTCTATGATAGGACAGATCAATCCCTGGCCATGTGCACGGTTATAACAACCGAGACAGGTGTCCTCCCTTCATTGGTTAATGAGTCACGTATTCTCCAAGTAACAATCGTGGTAGTTCTTCTAGAAGGTAATTAGTTAACTACAGTTGTCCTGTTGGCATTGCCTCCCGGTCACTTTGGCGGGTAGATGTGTTATCGCGCGGATGACGTATGAGGGTGCCTGGATACTTCCGCATGATATGGGAATGCTCCTCCTTTAAATGTTTATGCGGGTTGATCCATACGTCCCGCGGGTGACTTGAAGGGAGCTTCCCGTTGACCCGCGGGTGATACTTAAGGGTATTTGGGTCTTTTTGGTACCCTACCTCTATAGACATGTGCAACCAAAATGACTCGAATATTCACATTCACGCTGCACAAATAAAATAAAATACAATAGATATTTGATAAAAAAAATATTCTAAAATGTAACCAACTATCCCAAGTGATTTACCAACTGCACAATAAAAAAACACAATAAACACTTGATAAAAAAAATCTAAAATGTAACCACCCGTCCCAAGTGATTTACAAAAGTATGACACCTCAGATGGGTCGTTGATGTCATTAATCAAAATTTTAAAAATTGTAAGTGACACTTGTAATTTAGGCATAATGATCATCAAACATTATCATATGATGTTATTATTCAAAAAAAAAAAGAAAAAAAAACTAAATATAATAAATGATATACCATATACTGGTGTTCACATGCAGGGACGGATTTATTTAATTGAGTACCGGGTCAAGCGAACCAGGTGTTTTTCGAACCGTAGTGGAGCATTTAATAGCGACTTTTTTAGCGAACCAGGTGTTTTTCGAACCGTAGTGGAGCATTTACTTGACCCGAACCGTTAAACCAATCCGAATTGTCAACCCGACCCAATTTTTTTATACGCGTTCTTATATATTTAGAGCATCTTAAAATAGCGAACCAGATAAAAAAAAATTCTAAATCCGTCACTGTTCACATGCTAATAAGTTACTTTATTATAAACCATATTTTTAACGATTACAATAGAGGTTTTTGGAAACATATTTAATATAATTATTCACTTACTACCTTCGAAAAGTTTACTTTAGTTAATATAAATTTTACAGCAAGCTGATCGCTTTAAATATTTTTAACGATATATTACCCAATTAAAACATTGTTGTTAGAAAATATTGCTGATTAAAACTTTTATAATCTATATTTTGTCTATAATCGGTATATAAAAAGGCAAGCTAATTAATAACGTTAATTATGCCACATTTATGCGTGACTTTCTATTTACATATCTTTTGATGAAGAAGAAGAAGACCTAATCGTTGCAACTGTTACCTGGATTTTTCTACAGCCTTTGCTTCCACTTGTAGTTGAGGATTTTCTATAAATATAAAACACCATCACAAGTTAAAAAATAATCAAACACCAAAAGTAATTATAACGCACAAAAGATATCATGATCAACTCTACATAGTCATACGTGTTTTGAACAATGACTTCAAGTTAAATTTTCAATCTTATGTTAGCAAAACCATAAGAAACACAAAAACTATACATAAACTAAAAACTTTCATTCTTTGTTTTTCTATAGTCTCTAACTCTCTTCTAGTTCATGGAGAACAAGGAGTAACACAAGAATTTAAAACCTTCAATTTGAACATATATTTCTCGGGTTCCTTGTTACTGTTTGCAATGTTATTTGTTCCCTACCAGTAATAGAAATGGGAGTAATAGAAATGGGGTGAAGTCTTTATCAAACATGGTTTTAGAAACTGGAAAAAGGCATTTGAAAATTTTCGTGATCATGAAGGAGGTCAAAATAGTAGACATAATCATGCTAGAGTTCAGTTCGAGTTATTTAAAGATCAAAGGCACAATCTTGACAATGTATAGTCATAACAATGTAAGCAAGATGAGAATGTTTATCATGTTCGGTTAACCGTTGTTGTTGATGTTATTTGATTCCTTTTAAAACAAGGTTTGGCTTGGCGCGAACATGATGAGTCTATAATCTCTAATAGTCGAGGTAATTTTCTTGAACTTGTAAAATGGTATTGTGAATGTAATGATGGAGTAAATAAGGCGTTTAATTCAAAATCACATGGAAAAAATCTGTTGACCTCGCCTAAAATCCAAAAAGAAATAGTTAATGCATGTGTTGTTGAGGTACGAAAGATTATTGTGAACGAGGTTAAAGATAAGTTTTTTTCTATTTTAATTGATGGGTCTCGTGATTGATCTATAAAAGAGCAAATGGCGGTGGTTTTGAGAAACGTGAATGATGGTGGAGAAGTGATTGAACGGTTTGCTGGGTTAGTGCATGTTACCGACACTTGTGCATCATCTCTAAATAGTGTTATTGATAATTTTTTTGCAAAATATAATTTATCAATGTCTAAAGTTACAGGTCAAGGCTATGATGTAGCTTCCAATATGCGTGGAGAGCTAAATGGATTGAAAAAAAATAATGTCGCTGAAAATAAGTGTGCATTTTACATACATTGTTTTGCACATTAGTTACATTTGGTAGTCGTGGCCACGTCACTAAATATGCATCCGTAAATTCTTTTTTTGATTACCATACAAAGATTGTGAATATTGTTGGAGTTTCATGTAAAAGGAAAGATTTGATTCGACAAAAACAACATGATGATTTTGTGAAACGAATTGAGACGGGTGAAGTATGTACAAGAAAAGGTAAAAACCAAGAAATGAGTTTATCCCGAACTGGTGACACTCGTTGGGGTTCCCATCTTAAAACTATACTTCAACTTCTAGACTTGTGGAAACCAGTGAGAGAAGTGCTTATTTCTTTGTCAAGAGAGGGCACTGATGCAAAAACTCGAGGCAATGCACTTGGTATGGCTGAGAAAATGGAAAACTTTGAGTTTGTCTTTATTGCTCATTTAATGGTAAACTTATTAAGAAAGACAAATGACCTATTAAAAGCCCTACAATTGAAGAATTAAAATATTGGTAATGCGGTTCGATTGATGGAAGACATGAAATATGATATAAAGAAATACATGGATGATGTTGGGATGTGACACTCGTCAAACTTGGTCAACATTCGTACAACTTTAAGGTTTAATTAAACATATTTACATTAAACAAATTTGACGTTCCTTTTATTAAATGCGTTGACATTTAATCATCACGAGTTGAGCAATGCCATTCTTGCAATCGGCAAATGTTTGGCAATTATAGAGATTACTGGATTGCGTACGAATAAACTAAACGATTTAAACGTTGATGATGTTTATTTTAAACGGCTCGAATATACATATTTAAGCGATCCAAGGGGTTTAAATTCTCTGTTATGCACTTGGTTTAAATAAGCGTGAGGCGATCAAAAGCGAAGAAGTTCCCAAAGCGCAAAAGCGAACGCCTTTTAAACATGAGGTGACCATGTTTTTTAAAAAATATTTAATTATTTATACACCACATATGATATAAAAACAATATTATAATGTAATTTATTTCATAACTATTTTATAAAACACCAACATCGAATACGAAAGGATTCATCAAACAGATAAAGTTTATTAGACCATCATCTATGGTGAGGGGCTTTGAAGCCCCTCCACAGTGCCCACCACGTGGGCACTGGGGGCATCAAAGTCCAACCCAAAGTTGCCCCTCTATGGTGAGTGGGCTTCAAAGTCTCTTTAATTTTTTTTTTTTTATAAAACCAAATATGTTGAACCTTTGTTAAGCGGCAAATTAAACCAAAAAAAGCAGAAACTTGTACGTTAGCTTTAACCAATTGTACTTAATTATAATGAGTAACCTTAATTGCCCCAGCAAATATCCATCAGCCGCATTGTTGCATCAGCCTCCATAACTACAACCTGAAACCCTACCGGAGATGGCCGGTCAGAAGAAGCAGAGAACCGGAATGCGGCTAGAGGAGTAGACGCCGTACAACTTAACTCACTCCAGTGGACCTCATCACTTCCCGACGCCGCAGGTGACCATCCATTCTCTACTTTTCGTCGGATTAAATGACTTCGAAGGAGGTTCGTATTTACTTATTTCGTTGAGTGTTTAGGTTTTATCGTGTTTCAGTTGAACATATAGTCTAGGGCCAAACCTTTTTCTCTCTTCCACGCCGGTCGTTGGAACGATGGGCATCAACGGCGTCCACAACCAAGGGCGCCCCTTGGTGGTGTTCCGCGCCCAAAGGCGCCCGCCATCCCTCTTAGCGGCGCCCCATAGCACATGGTCTTATAACCCAAAAACTCCTCTGGGTAAGTCGCCAATCCCTAAAACGGACTATTGGGTTACGGGTGGTCATTTTACTAGAGGTTTATAATCTACCCTTGTGTGATTCCTGTTGAAGCATATACTCGAGGGATGGGTGCATGGCGGACAATTTGAAATTTTAAAGCAGACTCCCCATTCATTAGATAGAGAAGATTACCAAGATTTCGTGATCCGCTGTCGAACTTATTCCAAGAGAGCTTGGATCGAATCGGTATTACTATCCGAACTCTCTTATTGAATTGCTCATTGAATGAGCATTCTCAATATTATGCCTTGAAGAGGACTCCAACCTCCACGCTCTTTAGTATGAGATTTTGAGTCTCGCGTGTCCACCATTTTACCACCAAGGCATCTTGAAAGTGAATCGTATTCCATGAATATGATATATATCTAGTGTGATGTATGGAATAGTGGAGTGTTGGAGACTTTCTATTGGTCGGTCATGTCATATAGGCCCGAATTGGAAATCCAATTGCTTCGATTTGAATTATCTGGAGAATTCCTTATATAGATATCTAATATATCAAAAAGATGGACAATCAAACCTATTTCTCGATTCAATAGAAGCCCAAAGAGGTGAATAGGGTCCCAAATAACGAGAGCTATGTAAAAAGCAGGTCCGATTATGCCTATTCCTAATCCTAAATGGAATGTAACGACGTAGGGATCCATATGTAAACATAGTATCTATTTAGATAAGCTCAAATGACCCATTCTCACAAAATTAATGTTTAGATATATAAGTTTGTAATTGCTTTAATATAACAAAACCTAAACGTTTAAGTGAAACTATCGTGTAAATAAAAAACAAATAAAAAATAAAAAATAATACGAAAAGAAAGGAAGAAAAGGTTTGATATCAATTTCCTATTAATATATTAACAAAAAGAGAAAATTCCAATTTGCCTCTCTGGGTTATATTGTCAGGAGATGGAATAACCACTGAAAAATAATTTGCGCATGTTGCGCACCTATGTTTCTCCGGAGGGTTTTTCTGACTCCTGGCGTCAGTTGATTGTTAATGGTGAAGGGTAAAGTCGTCTTTGCACTCGTTTTTCTCCCCTGATCCATTATAACCCCAGAATTAGGGCAATTTTTATCGAAAAATTGAATTCGTGGCCAACGTTACAACATTGAACCCCCAAATTTTTCCGATCGCAATTGACTCTTTAGACATCGCAATGGCGAGCTCGTATTCTATTAGGCCGGACAGTGAGTATTGTGACCTGGAAGACCTATATGGTAACGTTTTATTGTTTGCTCAAACATTTTGGTTTTTTTCTTGTATGTTGTTAACGGGCTGAATGGTTGTTATATGTGAAAATTATTCACATGCATTCACCATAAAACTTTTCCATGGAGGGTATTACACTACCGAGGGGCAGCAAAGATATGAAGGGGAAAATGACTTACGTCGATGAAGTTCAAGTTTCTGAATTTTGTAAAAGTTTGTTGGTTGGAATACTTTGTAAGTTACAATATGGTTGTGGTACAGCTTGTTCTTTTCATTACAAACAAACGCGTGTCAGTTTGGATTTGGGTTTAAAGCCATTGATTGAAGATTATCATTTTCAAGATGTTTGTGCTATGGTTAGAGGTAGTGATGGTGTAGGTAGTCACATTGTTTAGATTTTTGTAGAACATGGCAGGACTAGTGGTACTGAAATTGTGGTATATGATTCGGGATTTGTACCTGGTTTTGAAAGTGTTCATGAAGTTAGTGGTGAAAGTGTCCATGAAGTGAGTGGTGAAAGTGCTCATGAAGTGAGTGATGAAAATAGTTCTAGTGAGGGTGTAGGTAGTGATGAAGAGGAAGATGATGACAGTTATGATAGTGATCGATCAGATGAAAGTGATCCTGAGTATACGGCTGCCTTTCAAACACCCTTGGAGGATGTAGAAATTGACATGAGGTTGTATAAAGCTATTGTAGATTTTAATGTGGATGAGGTAGTAGGTGATCATATTAGTGATGATGATGGCTTAAATCCTTGCATGGATACCTATGAGAGCTCTGATGATGAGGGCTTGAGTGTCTTGAATAGTATGCCAAGAAAGTTCAAGGGGAAGGAAATGAATAATGATGATGAGTGTCCATCTTTTGTTGGTTAGTTAATACCATCAAAGGAAACATTGAATGAGATGGTTAAGAGTTATGCTCTTCATGGCAGAAGTGATTTGTATATCAAGAAGAATGATCCTTTAAGGTTTAGGGTGATTTGTTTGGGGACCAATCCGAAGTTGGTTGTTGGTGAGGGGCCAAATGTGTCAAGTCAGGAAAAGGTGAAGGTAAGAAAAAGGGATATGAAACCCACTTGCCCTTGGACGATGCACATATCAAGACAATCTGTTGAGGATAATTGGTGTGTGAAGACCATTCCAAAAAAACACGAGTGTCTTAGAAGTATATCAATTGGTATGTACACGATGTCTACTATTGGCAAAGAGATTGAGGTTGAGCTACAAACCACCCCCAACATAGCTGCCAAGTAATTGAAGGCCAAATTCCACCAGTGGCATCAAATACAACTTTCTGAATCCAAGATGCGAAGAGCTAAGACAATAGCTCAGCAAAGGAAGGATGGTGACCACACCAAACAATACACCCACCTCAGATCCTATATTGATGAGCTTTTTAAAGCAAATCCAAGTAGTTCCATTAAATTAGATGTTGAACCATGTGCTAACCCTAACCTTAAAACAAGGCAATTTAGAAGAATATATGTGTGTTATGCTGTATTAGTTAGAGGATTTAAATTTCTTGGTAGAGAACATCTTGGGTTGGATGGTTGTTTTATGAAAGGGAAATACCCCGGACCGATTTTGACTGCTATCGGGACGGATGGTAACAATTGCTTGTATCCTGTTGCCTTTGCAATAGTGGAAGCTGAATGCACAGACTCATGAAAATGGTTCTTAAATCTTCTTGGAAATGATCTTGACTTGCCTCATGATTCCAATTTCACTTTCATAAGTGACAAACAAAAGGTATGTACACTTACAATATATTTTTAATAGGCAAACTCATGTACACTAATTATGCTGATTTGAATGTTATAGGGACTTATTCAAGCAGTTGAGAGTGTTTTCCCTAGGGCTGAGCATCGGTTTTGTTGTAGACGCATCCATGAGAACTTGAGGCAAACCTGGAGGGGAGATTTGTATAAAGGCTTGTTTTATAGGGCATCATCGGCCACTGCTGTCCCATACTTCAACATGGCAATGGAGGAGATTAAGAAAATAAATCTTGATATGTTTCTCTGGCTTAGTGACCAACTGGCAGCCAAGATGGTCAAAATCACATTTTTCAAGCAGGGCAAAATGTGATATGTTGCTAAACAACCTTTGTGAATCTTTCAGCAAGCAACTTGTTGGAGCAAGAGACAAGCCGATCATCACATGTTTGGAGTATATTAGAGAGTATATGACCATGAGGATTGTGAATGTGAAGAAGATGCAAG
This sequence comes from Bidens hawaiensis, assembly GCF_021521415.1. Lineage (NCBI taxonomy): Eukaryota > Viridiplantae > Streptophyta > Magnoliopsida > Asterales > Asteraceae > Bidens > Bidens hawaiensis. The sequence continues at coordinate 169,016 of NW_027494384.1, forward strand.
CCATTACCAGGGGCCATTAACACCGAAAGCAACAAAAGCATGGGATGAAATCCAAACAGAAGCAAGTAAATTGACCGTTCTGATGGTTGATGAAGTAACTTACAGATATCATTATTTGCCTTATTATGATATTACAACCAAACATTTGTTAATATGCAATTATGTTCATAGGTTAAAAGTCTAAGAAGCCAATGTGTGGTGAATGTGGAGGATAGGACTTGCACATGCAGGAGATGGGACTTGACAGGTATGCCATGCAAACATGCGGTGGCAGCCTTATATGACATGATAGAAAACAACATGCATGTCGGTCCATTGGAGAAGTAGGTTGATGAAGCTTACTGGTTAGACACTTGGAAGAAGGTGTATAACCACCAAATCAGGCCCATACCAGGCCCTGATATGTGGACACCCTCAAAATGCCTAACAATATTAACTCCGCCTAAACATCATACTCAGATTGGCAGACCGAAGAAGAGCAGGAAGAAGGCACTGGGTGAGAAGAAAAAATTGGCAGCTAGCAAGAAGAGGAAGATGAAGATTGAAGAGGTTCAGGAAGTGCTTTTTGGCAGGAGGCAGATTACTAGGATGGGGCATGAAAAGAATTGTGGAAGATGTGGAGTTTACGGACACAACATCAGAACTTGCAGGGCACCAAGTCAACCATAATGGTGTGTTTGAGTAACATTGATGATGTGGTTTTTAGACAATTTAAGTAATCCATAATGGTGTGTTTGAGTAACATTGATGATGTGGCATGTATGTTTGATTTGGGATATGATGGTTTGTATGTTATTTTGGCAGTTTGTGTTTAATGCTTTTAAAACTTGTAGTATGTAGTCAAATCATGCAAACATTACAATACATTTAATCATGTCAATTTCAAGTAACACATTACAATACATTTCAAATTCAAACCAAGTACAATGCCACTTCCAATGACAATCATCATTTGACCAGTCAGAGTCCCACACCGGATCGTCTTCATATGGATCATGATAGTAATCTTCCTCCGGCTCACTGGTGTAGTCGAAAGATGCTTTCAAAACCTCAATGTCATAATCATCACCCAGATCCATTTCATGTTCTTCACTTAGTCTAAATAATTTATCCTCTTGCATCAAATAAGCCATCAACTCATCTTCTCCTAATTGACATTCTTTGTATTCCATTTGACTTGCTTCATTGTCAAACGGCACTACATTCTCAACATGACATTCTCAATTTCATCCTTCTCAGTTTCATTATGGCTGCAACATGACTGATAATGTGGAAAGTAAATAGATTAAACAAGAAACTCTAAACATTTAACAACAACAAAGATTACATTATCCCATACTACAAATACGATGTTAACAACTAATCAATAAAGAAAAAAATAAACAAAGAACAAAAACCAACTAATTCCTAGAAACATCTCCAAGCTTATTACTTCTTTGGTTTTCATTCTTGCAAACTCATCTTTCTTGTTCATCATCTTCACCATTGCTTGAATTACCATTTCACAACTAGGGCATGTGGGATCATCAGCCTATTTTAGCCATTCACAACTCCCCTTCTGTAATGGACGTAATATATCAACAAACAAACAACCCTAATTCGATTAAGAGACTAGAACAATTACCCTAAAATTGACCTAAGCCAAACTAAAGGAATCAACATCGATTAACAGACTAGAACCCTAATTCGTGAGTAATTAAACACTTACACAGCACAAGAATCGACGACCCGGGTTTGCATCAGTCCTGGATATCCGGTAACATGTCGCGGCACCACATGGGCATTTCACACAAAGGTCATCTGCACGGGAAGGTCTAGAAGGTGACCCCGAGGAGTATTGACTAGACTTGGATTGAGACATCCGTCAATTTCTTTCCGGGAGATGGAATAATACGGGGAAAGAGGGGAATCGGTCGCCTGAGATGGAATAATACAGGGAAAGAGGGGGAAAGAGGGTAGGTGTTATGATATAATAAGGATAGAAGGATAACATAGTAATTTCGCATAATTTTAACGAGTCAACGACGAGTCAACAGACGGCAGGAGTCAGAAAAACCCGCCGGAGAAACATAGGTGCGTAACATACGCAAATTCTTTTTCAGTGGTTATTTATCTCCCGACGATATAACCAAGGGAGGCAAATTGGAATTTTCTCTACCAAAAATCTCAAACTCCATTATTTGACTCCTGACTAACACAAGTAAACATAACGATACCTTATGTTTCAAAATTTTTCAAACCATCATTGTACTCTATATCAATCATCAAACAACTAAATCTTTTGTGTCTCCCTCTTCGGCCAGAGATTACACCCATCCCATGGTTATTTTCAAATCCAACAACACACTCAAACAATCCATCATCACATGTACTATATTAGGGGTGAGATCGGGACCATATCTATACCTATACCCGTACCCGAAAATACTCGTACCTGAAATCAATAAATCTTGGTACCCATGCCCGTACCCGAATTATAATGTACGGGTACGGTACCGGTACGGGTATGGGTACATGTACTTTTGGTACGGTACTTGCTTTGGTACCCCTTTGTTATTTTTTTTTAAAATGTCTCCACTAAACTAGGTATAGGTAATGGTACAGTAACGAAAATCAATTATCTATAAGACCAAAACCGTAATACCACAACCTAAACAGTAATACCGCAACCAAAACATAATAAAATAACTAAAAATGAAACAAATCAATCATTATATAAAATCAATTCAAAATCAAGTAATGAAAACCAAAACATGCAAAGTATCAAAATTTTTTTTATCAAAATGTTTAAAACAAAATTAACTTATACAATAGAAAGTCAACATTCGTTTAATTTTCGCTAGTAATCTTTCTATTTTAACCTTTTCTTTTCTTTGTTTATTGTTTCCTCAATTTCTATAGAAAAACAAGAGAGCAAGTTAATATATGTTATTTAATGATATACACAATTACACATACATGAAATAAAAAATACGAATACACAATATAAGAATATACACATATAGATTGAGATTGAATTTATTTAATTAATATATATTATGTTTTTGAAAATCCCGAAAGTTAAGTAATGAGTGCTGAAAACCTAATAAAATCCATTACATATTCTAAACGGGTATCAGTACCCGTACTTGTACCCGTACCTGTACACGAAAGTACCCGTACCTATAATCAGTAAATTTGGGTACCCATGCCCGTATCCAATAAACACGTACGAATACATGTACAAATACAAATACGAGTATTTAGGAAACAAATCTCATCCCTATCCTATATTTGATTATATAAACACCATGCCTCCATTTATCTTTATATAGGTATTTGAGAGTTGAAAAAAAAAACTCAAAATATTTCAAACAAACACACACTTCTCGTTCACTCATCCTTCTCTTTGTTACAACTGGCATGCACCCCATAAATTATCACCACCTTCCCTCAGTTTCTACCATAAACAACATCCGCAAGCCACCGCCACCTTCTCCAACAGCAACCATTATGCTACTGCCACCCTATACGGTGGCGGATCCAGAAAATTTTCCCACGTGCATTGAAAATTTTGGGGATCGGTTGTCTATCGTTAAATATTAACAAATTTTCAGTACCTTAGGGTCGGGTCACTTCACTTAAAAAGGGATAAAACAAATTAAATTATAATACAAAACAAAATTACGCAAATCGCCACCCACGTTGAGGCAACATGACCTCGATTCGGTGCGCAAAAAAACACACCAATTTACATATACAATAAAAGTATAAAACTTTATATAAACATAGCGGCAAAGCCAAAAACTTTTACCAATATATAGAAAGAGAATATTTTTATATAAAATTAAATGAATATTGTTTAGAAAAAGAAACTAGTTAATTTAGAAAAAGAAAAACTAATAAAACACACAGTACATCCAAGTGAATATTGTTTTTTTTTTAAACTGTTAAGCGAATATTGTTTAAATTACATCTCTTTTATTATGTTACTTTTATTATAGAAAAAAAGGTTTAAATATGAAAAATAAACATGAAAGAAAAGCGTGCAAAGAAAACTGGCAGACACAAGTATAGCTAATTAAATTTTATTTTCTAAGTAGAGCTAATTTTTCAAGTTACGAGCTATATCTTAAGTAATTTGAAATATGATTATACTTCCGTTCGTAAATTTCCAGCCAACTCTATATATTGTTTTAGATCTTTTATCTAATAAAAATTATTACTTTTACTTGTAAGTTATATATATTTTGGCGAAATTTATAACAACCTGTTGTTTAAGAAAAAAAAATCAACTTAAACATTTAAGTTTTCATAAACTTTACAAAAATAGGTTGAGTTTACGATGGAAAAAATTATTTTTCCGTGTCTTGAATACATTATGGCGTCTTCAAAGTATATATTTATATAAAGGCATAAGAAGACGTCTTCAAAGTATATATTTATATAAAGGCATAAGAAAACGTAATAGATGTCGATTAACTTTTAAGAAAAAAAATATTGATTATTTTACTAATGGGTCACCGTGTTTTAGTTTCCAAAAGTAAAAAAATATAACATTATACTAACCAAATAATTGTCTACATGTATACATATATAAAATAACTATAACTTTAACAAATCATTTGTTTCTTTATCTTTAAATTGTAATGCTAGTAAGATTCAAGTTTTCTAAAAAATATATATATATACGTACACATGTATGTGTGCTTTAGCAATATTTATTTAACCTTAACCAAGATGAATTATCCATAAAAAGGTTTGTAAGTCACCAAAGTGCGGCCAAGATATCTAGCTAGTATATATTCCTAATAAAAGTAAAATGCATATCTTTCTTTTATTCTAAAAAAATTGAAGTGCGTACTGGTGTGTTCATTTCATACATTGATGTTTTATAGGTGGATTATAAATAGTTAAATGCACCTAAGTTGTATGCATGAATTATATATATATATATATATATATATGAAAAGTTTGGTGCCGCTAATCAAGTGGCGGCACCAAACTTATCCATACAATTTTGATTTTTGTTTTTCGCATTGGTAGTGTCGCGAACGTAACGAGAACCGACTTAACGTCAGTTTTTGTTTACGTAACGGAAACACACTGAATTCGTGTAAACTCACTGCATCAACGTCCGGGATTGACAATGCTAGGATATTGACGCCATTTGTTTTTTTTTTTGTTTCAGTTCCGGTACCATAACGAGCGTAACGAAAACTGATGGGATACCAATTTTCTTTTTTCTTTTTTGTTTTAGTTTCAGTACCGTAACGAACGGGAAAGAAATCGACCAAATTCCCGTAAAGTCATTGCCTTTTGTTTTAGTTCCAGTAACACCGTAACGAAAACCAACCAACTGCTATTTTTGTTTTAGTTCTGTTATCGCAAGAAATCAACTAAATTCACGCCGACTTATCATCTCAACACTCGAGACCGACAACGCTTGAGTTTTACCACCGCCAAGATTTTTCCGACTTGCCCGGCGCAACGAGCCGGGTAAATCCCTAGTTATAGACAAAATACATGTTTTTAACTCCTACTTTATCACTCTTTTAAAACTTAAACCGTAACTCGTATTCATTAAGTTTAAGCATATGTTTTAGCATCATTAAACATATTAGCGTGTATCTTGATAGTTAGGTGTAAGAGTACTTAGCATAAACACAACTTTTAAAAACAGAAAGATAGGATTAGAGATGAATTTTAGCTCATTTAGTTCTAGGATTAGATTTAAGGGGTGTTTGGGATTCCTTATTTTGCCTCCTTATCACTTCTTATTAAGTTAATAAGTTAGAAAAGTGTAACTTATGGAACTTTTCCTCTCACAATATAAGCTATCCCAAACACCTTACTACTTTTCAATAAGTTTATAAGCTTTAAGTTGGTGAAAATAAGAACTCCCAAACACCCCCTTAGAGAGAGATTAGAGAGTCTTGAGCTTGTAATCCACTCCTACACTTGTTAAACCTAGCTGCTTCTTTATAACTTTCTAGTCCATTCCTTGAGCCTTGCATGCATGAAGACGATGGGCATGTGTTTGGTGCTACGCATATAAACTGAGGAGAGAGAGAGAGAGGGCGTAGGGTGACTGTAGAGTAAAAGTGGTGGGCGATGATTGTGGTTCCGGGGCTGTGTTCACGGTGGCCACTAGAGGGTGTTGGTGGTTGCTGATGGTGACGATTGATAATGGCATATTAGAGTGGTTTTACGATGGCGTTACGGTGATGTAGGGGTGAGAGAAAAGTGACCGCTGATGATATGGCAGGGGTGGACCGACGGCTTGAGGATAATAATTAGTGTTATGTATACAAAAATACTTTGATCGACCCCTGTTAAAATTTTACGCCGACCCTTGTAAAATACCGAGAAAGGAAGAATGAGAGAAAATATAGAATGGAGAAGAAGAAACATTACTGGAAAATTTTTGGGTAGATATGAAGTTGCAACGGGGAAGTAGAGTTTGAGGAAAGAAGATGATTAGAAAATAATATTTAATTAGCTATACTTGTGTCTGCACAGTTTTCTTTGCACGCTTTTCTTTCATGTTTATGTTTCATATCAGAGCTGGCTGTAACATCATGAAAATTTCGAACCAAAAATAACAAATTTCAAAGGCCAAGGACTAAAAGAGAAAATTCTGTTTTTCTGTCAGATCGCGATACGCGACAGATCATAAGAAAGCCCATCGCGTATCGCGATCGGTATGTTTCAATACCCAAGAAACGGGCTGTCGGCGATACGCGACGAACCAAAACCCAACGTCATCGCGTATCGCGATGACGAGGTCTGACAGGATGACACGTGTCAGGACACGTGTCACCACGTGGCATAAAGGCATGACGAAGTGACACGTGTCCCGCCACGTGTCACCACGTGGCACCGCGTCCGCCACGTGGCAAAGCTACTAGCGAGTCATCAATGCTACGTCGCGATACGCGACGGGGTAATTATTAACCATCGCGTATCGCGATGGGACCAGATTTCAGCTATAAATAGGAGCCTTCATGGCTCATTTCATTCACAGCATCCCACTCTCTCTCTAGAAACTTTCTCTCTCTACCTCGATTTTCGTGCCTTGACCCGACAAATTATAATTTCGTAATTCATACCATATACCGACGACACCTCGAAGTTCGTACCGACAGTCCCGACGACTGGCGCACATTGTTTTGCGTGCCGACCTCATAACGTGTGACGACCTCGTAAACTGTGCCGACCCGAGACGACCCGACGTTCCGCCTCGAAGTACGTGCACGACCCAGCGATCCCCGAACGTTGCCTCGATTTCTGTGTCGAGGAGTTGTTGATCAAGATTGTCATTGTACGTGCAAGCGTCGAAGTGCTGCCCGAGAATCTAGAAAATAATAAGCCGAACAAGGCAGGGGTTCTGTCCAAATAAAATATTATTATCTCAGGGCTTAGACGCTAGTCAGGGGTATAGCCTAGACCTTGATTAAATCAAAAGATAATAATAAAATAAGATTTCTTTATAATAAAAGAAATACAAAATTTTATATAAACAAATGTTACAACTAAATATAATTTCTTTATGGATAAGAAATATAAGTATTCACATACATGAGGATATAGTAAGAAAGATAAGCTTTACCCACAAGAGGTATGGTCAAAAACTAGTGTTTCTTTATGATTAAGAAACATGAGATTTTATATATAAAGGTTATAGATAAATGACGTTTCTTCTTAAAGAAGAAACATATCATAGATATTTCTTCTTGAAGAAGAAACATAGTACATGATTGACAAATAAAGAGAAGGAATTCATATCCAAAATGTTTATTCAAACAAACAAATCAATAAAGTTTTAAGCTATCAAAACCAGACTAAAGGTCTGTAGCCGGATTAAGAGGCGATCCGGGTATTTATATAAACCAATTTTATTATAGGTCAATCATTCATTCATTCACAAAGGTTTTCAAACGAGATCACCACATCATTCACAACAGACAGTCACAGGTGAATACGTTAAACCTTTTTCAGTCAAGATAAACGGGTTGTTTATCTTAAACAAAGATAGTCAAATAAAGATTTATGGGATTACGTGATCCCTATTAAAATACAAGATAGAAAATAAAAACAACTCAGACCGAGTACACATGTGTCTGGATCCAAACATAATTAATCTAGTCTATCAGTCAAGGCTATGTGGCCGCAGACTAGAGATCATAATAAAAGTTCTCCAATGGGCGTCAGTTCCCAATGGGCATCAGTACCAATGGGCGTCAGTTCCCGAAGGGCATCAGTTCCCGGAGAACCGTAATTGTGTGTGTATGGCAAGAGGTACAAATCCCAGAAATAAGAGACGTTTATGCTGAGGGTGTTTCATGAAAACTATCATGTCAGTCAAAGAAAGATTTATAAAAATGTTTTTAGACTCAACGATTCACCAGCATATCGTTGACGTATTCCCCCTCCCCCTCAAATATTACAGAAAATAAAGTTAGCACAGGTAGCATGGAATTACCAACTCATGGAGATAGATGCTCGCAAAGTAGAGATGACTCAATATTTTAAATTATTAAAATATTGCAAACAATATTTAAACAAAGTTTTATAAATAAAAAAAAAGGTTTGAAAATAAAACTCTTGAATATTTATTATTCGAGAAGCTTTATATTAAGTCAAATATTTTGTTATATTTTACAAATTAACTAATGTTTCAAAATATAAATTAATATTTTATTATAAACTAAAGACTTCCGCTAAAACTCTGATATATTTTCAAAACAGGTACCAACTATTGGTCACATGCCTAGGTCCTAAGTGAGGGTGTGACACCGGCCCTACAAGCTAAGCAGGTAAAGCTAGGCCTTTAGACTCTCAAAATTTTGAGGCCTCTTTTTTAAGAAATAAAAAATTTATTATACATGTAATATTATTAATACTTCAATTTTGTTGTCATTTCTTTGCTGTAGTGTACCGGTAACAGTCCCTTTTTCCAGCCTGCAGGACCCAAGCTCGAGTCTGATTAGCAGCGTCAACTTTTTTTTTCTTTTTACAAGCTTCAACTTAAGTGGTAGGACAGGCCTCTTTACTTCTTTACAGCCCAAAAAAAACATGTCCAACCTACGATTATATTTTTTTTCCAATGCTCTATCAGAATTTTTTTTCTTTTACGTATTCTTTTTTTAACTTTCTTTTTAGTATTTGTATTATAAAAGGATTTTTTTTACTTATACAATTGTATACTAAAACAATTTTGTATCAATGTTACCGAACAAAAAAATGTGTTTGCATCATGTTACTGAATGAAACGTAAAGCTCTATTGAGAAATTACTTATATGTTGTAGTTGGGTTCAGAAAGATAGGTTTTGAATTTTGATTATGTTTTATATTAGCACATCAAATTTTGTTAATTGGTTAACATTTAAATACTTTAAAAACTGTTAATCGAATAATGACAATGCAAAAGGTCTTGAAATTTTTACTCAGCTTTAGGCCTCCTAAATAGTTGGGCCACCATTGTTTCATATTTAAACCTTTTTTCCTAGAATAGGGAACATATAGACGACAAACACAATTTCTGGCTATATGTCCTGGCGTGCCATAGTGGCAACATGTTTGCCTCTTAATATAAATAGCACCCAATGATTTATCAACACATGGAGATCCGGAGGATCTATGAGGACGAGACTGTCCTTGTTGTGCTAATTTCTGATGTGCCTTTCCTTTATTGCCAAGACTCTGTTTGTTATTATTAGTACAATTTTGTGTTATGGGGTCATCTGAGTTTGATGACACGTTAGAATAAGATTCCTTTTCACTAGCCTGAACCCCTTCACTTTCAGAAGCAACAACATTTACTATGTCTGCACATAAAGTAGAAGCATCAAAATTGTTCACACATTTAAAAGCAGGATTAATTACCTCTCCTGAGCCAACATTTTTGGATTGAACCTGTTTACCATATTTCATATCTTTTACCTTTTCTTCATGCTCTTTGGTAAGAGGAAGACTAGTATAGTTGTCATTGTATGGTGGGGGACCTGACTATATCCTATACCCTCACCTAATTCTCTTTCCACCATAACTGATTTTCTATCATTGAATTAACTACCTTACTGGAGCCATCAAACTTTCTGAAATCGAGTTCAGCCATTTTAATTTTTTCAGTTAGTTTTGAAATTTCTAATTTAGATGCTTCCAGTTCAGCAGTTAATTCAACAATTTCTTGTTTAGCATCTAGATGGTGGCAACTTTTCAGGTTAAACTCAGATTTTAGTTTGGTAAAATCTTTCTTCTGTGCCTCAACTTTATCAAAGTAAGCTTTCTCGTTTTTCTTGAGTTTATGGTTTTCAGATTTTACCGTTTCCATATCTCTAAGCAAGTTATCATTATGAAGCTTATACAAATTTATCTTATCAATGCAATCTTGAGAACATGATTGGAAACTTACCATATTGGAATTTACTAATGCATTTGAATCTACCTCTATAGGCGAACTCTGAAATACTACTGAGGATGGAGCAGACTAGTTAAGAGTACTTTTAAACATTGAGAAGGTTTGAGGAGGCGAACTCTGATTTTCCCGTCAATTTTTTTTTGAAAAATATGATTGCCAAAATTCTCAAGAAAGATGTCCCACTCAAAATAAGTGTCTAGGAAAAATTTCGTTCAAGAAAAAATTTCCTGATATTCCCGCCAAAAATTCACCAAAAATCACCCGAAAAAAAATGTTTTCGCCAAAATTTTCAAGAATGAAGTCTCGCTTATAAGGAGTATTCAGGAAAATTTTCGTGCAAGAAAAAATTTCCCGCCAAATATATAAGGAGTTTTTTTTTAACCGAGAACAAATTGTGACCGAAAACTATTGAAAATGGCCGAAAAAAAGTGTTTGACCGAGAACAGAAATTGACCGAGAACCAAGGGTGACCGAGAACCAAGTGATCTGACCGAAAACTTTTGTTTGTGGCCGAGAACGATTGAATGTTGGCCGACAACCCTCAAATCTGGCTGAGAACGATCAAAAGTGGCCGAAATCCCTTGATTTTGCCCAAGAACGAAGAAAACTTGTTCAACAAATTAAAAGACTTGGCCGATCTCCGAATTCACACCGAAAACAAGCAGAATTGCCCGAGGACAAGGTTTGACCAGATGAGTTTGGTAATAACTGATTCCCTAAATCAGTTGGATTCATATAATTTCCAAATATAATATAATCTTTGACCAAAACAGATCCTTTCTTCTTCTTCTCCGATGAACTACTCGCCGGAAAAATCACCCAAACCACCAAATCACCAAAATCTTGAATCCTTTGATATGAACCCCGAGCCTTATATGGTTCAAAGGCTCTGATACCAATTGTAAGGTCCGAATCTGGATTATTACAGTATGATATCAACCCAAACACGATGTTAGTACAGAATCCTAACACCGTGATGATTCAAGAACGATGTAGAAGAACAATATAAATATAATGAATACGAAGTACTATTGGTTTGAATGCATACGATTATATTATCAATAAATCGTCTAATACATAAACTGATTCACACAGAATGTTACGCTCTCTAGATGTGGTGGCTATCAACGTGTGAGAGAGATCTCTAGTTCTGCTCACCAACCACTAACCCTAAAATGATTAAACATGCTTTATATAGTTAGCATTTACAAGAGGCCCAATGACCAAGCCCATCTAAGCCCAAACAGAAATCAACATGATTTATGTATTGCTAACCCATGCAAACCGAAATCCCTATGAATTTCGGTATTACATGCTCTAAGCCGTAAATTCCATCTTGTATAATACTTCTACTCTTCTAGATTATTTCTCTTTTGTTTTGATCATGTCATGGTCTTTTCATATGCGTCAGTCTAACCAAATCGTGACCCAACAATCTCCCCCATAGACTTATGCTTTCAAAACCTTCAGAATCCTTACTAGAACATGATCAACAACATCAGCATCTGCATCCAATACTCTACCATCTCCCCCTTTTTGACAACATCATCCAATTTGAATCTCAGATACTTTATATGCTTCCGTTGGAAGAAATCAGTCTTGAAAGAACAATCAACTTTAATAGAAAGATCAACCACAATATTTTTGAAAACAATTTAATAAAACAAAATAAGACAGACATATTTTTGTAATTTTTATTTTTCTGTTTTATTTTTAATTTTCTTGAAAAGACTTGAAATGAAATCATACCAGCTAAACCAACTATAACACAATAACCGATATCAGATTTTATGAGCTGAGAACTTCAAAACGATTTCTTAACACATTTGTTTCGACAAGAGTAATCAAGAAGTAAAAATAAAATAAAGAAATAAAATAAAACCAAAAACAACAAATAAAACAAATTTAATCACCCGGTCTTCTTGTAATTTAGCAAAAACTTGGGATCAAATTTTAGTTTTTGATAAAAACTCCGCCTTTTATGAAAAAGATCCGAACATGGAATCATATTATTTAAGGTGCTATCACAAGAATTCATGTTGAGCGTTATTATGACATAAAGAGAAAGGTTGATAGCAGGTATAACGAACTTAGCATGATTTTCATTTCATTAGTGATATTAATTAGGTTCAGTTCAGCATAAAGCATAGATGGACATCACTCATGGTCCTGTGATGCCTCCTATTTCTTCTCAAAGCATATTTGGCTTTCCCCAAATCACCCCAATTTATGTCCAACCCCCTAGTGCTTAATCAAAAGATTTTTGTAGATATTCAAACATAATTTTAAGCTTTAAGGTTGAACGTTGGACTTACAGCAGACTTACAGGCCTTTCATTCAGAGTGTTTAGGACTTACTTGAGTGCCCCACCCTTGTAGTTCTAGTTTGATCATTTAAGCTTTTGAAATGCGAATTTTTAATAACACAATAATCCTTTTTTTATTTTATTTATTTATTTATTTTTTATTATATATTTTTTATAACTTAAGCAATAACTTAGAAACATAATATTTTTGGTGATCAAGACACTACCGGGATCGTGTATGACTGGGTAATTGCTTTTCTGCCTATCCTTCGGAGAGATGTATATGGAGACATGCACATTTCTTCAAAATGACTCTCCATAGTAAGTTTAGCAAATTTAGTTTATATCACTTCAACCTTTACGCATCATGGAAAGCTACCATACAAATCAATGACTGTTTTAGAGCCTTTTCGGCTTAATAGCTTCACCCGTTAGGCACACAGAAACAATTTATCTATCACTTTCGAAAGGTTGGGTCAATTTTCATTTGAAAATGTTTTGAAGCTTTTAAAAAGCTGTATACTGAATAATGATATCACTTCCCATAAAATTATAGAAGACAGTTTAAAATTCAGTCGCCCAGGTAGCTCTTAGTTCTCAGGTGAATGGCTATCCCGTATATCCACAAGTGGTTAACAAGACCAAACACATATGTAAATACATGTCCCTTAAACTTAGAATAACCGACGTAATTTTAAGCGAAATAATTAAAACAAAACACATCACAATCGCCCTAGATGCTTTGAGTCTTTAGGTGAATGGCTATCCTGTATGTCTACGAGTAGATGACAGGACCAAACATATACAAGTATATGTCCTTCAGACTTGAACAACCGACATGATTTTATGCGAAAGTGATTTTTTTTAATAAAAGACACACACACACTATTTTTGATTTTTTTTAATTTTCTCCCCCTAAATTTGTGCAAAAATTTTGACAGAAAGGAAAACTTTTATGTACAAATTTAACCAAAAAAAGACTCAATCGTCGAAACGTAGTAGTTAATAATAATATATAATGAAGTGTGATAGTCAGCCAACTGATGTACTATCATTTCTCATGTACGTTCAAGTCATTTTCTCATTTTGAAATAAAACAAAATAAAAAAAACTATACTTGAAAAATTATACGTGAACATATTTTTTTATTTTTTAAAAATTTAAAATCTTTTTGATTGATCAATCTTTCATACCAAAGTGATACATTTGCCTTTTATCTTCTAGACGTCATTTTCCCATTTGTGAGAATCTCCCCCTAAGAATAAGCTTGTTTTGAGATTCTACATCCTTGCGAGTTGAATGTCTGGAACAAACCATTTAATATGCAGTGTATTCCCTGATTTGTTCCTACACACTTAGAGAGCAGATTAAAAAGTTCTATCACCCTAAAATCCCGTCCAGGCAAAAACTAATCCATTTCATGGTTTAAAGATTTAAAAACAATGGATATTTTCCCTGCATGTGCCTGGAACAACCCATTTAATATACAATGAATTTGTGGTTGTTCCTACACACATAGCAGGATCAGTTGGACATAGGAACCCAAGTCATAATTGTCTTGGGGTTCCCTTGAGCATCAACATATGTGACTTCTTGCCAACTCATATCTTTCCCATCTTTAACAAAATCATTTGTTAATACAGATTCTGTTTGCTCAGTTTTAAGTTTCCAAGTCTGTCTAGGTTTAGTGAAATTTGAACGAACAGACTTTGGAGTGGAACAATTCGAATTCAAATTCTTAGAAATCTCAACACTCTTTGATTTCTGAATTTTTTTTCTTTTAGCAGTTTATAAATCATTTGAGTGCAAACTTGTCATATTAACTTTGAATCCTTGAGTATCTATGACCCGTTGTACAGATACACGTGGTTTTGTAAAATAAGAATTTTGTTTAACCACTGGATTCGGTTGAAACCTATTACCTTTCACCTGAGGAGCTTGTCTATTAACAGGACTGTAGTGACACTCCTTTGCCAAATGCCCGCCGTTCCCCCAGACGAAACACGCCTTCATCCTTCTTCTAATGCCAACAGAAGCACTTACCTCATGTTGGAATTCCTTCTTAGGAAAGGTTTTTCCATTCTTCTTGCCCCTTGGTGAAGCCTTCTGATCTTGCTTGTAATAGGGAACATATAGACGACGAACACAATTTCTGCCTATATGTCCTGGAGTGCCATAGTGGTAACATGTTTGCCTCTTAATATAAATAGAACCCAATGATTTATCAACACATGGAGATCCGGAGGATCTATGAGGACGAGACTGTCCTTGTTGTGCTGATTTCTTATGTGCCTTCCCTATATTGCCAAGACTCTGTGTGTTATTATTAGTACAATTTTGTGTTACGGGGTCATCCGAGTTTGATGGACATGTTAAATAAGATTCCTTTTCACTAGCCTGAACCCCTTCACTTTCAGAAGCAATAACATTTACTATATCTGCACATGAAGTAGAAGCATCAAAATTGTTCACACATTTAAAAGCAGGATTAATTACCTCTCCTGATCCAACATTTTTGGATTGAACCTGTTTACCATATTTCTTGTCTTTTACCTTTTTTTCATGCTCTTTGGTAAGAGGAAGACTAGTATAGTTGTTATTGTATGGTGGGGGTACCTGACTATATCATATACCCTCACCTAATTCTCTTTCCACCATAACTGATTTTTCTATCATTGAATTAACTACCTTACTAGAGCCATGAAACTTTCTAAAATCGAGTTCAGCCCTTTTAAGTTTTTCAGTTAGTTTTGAAATTTCCAATTTAGATGCTTCCAGTTCAGCAGTTAATTCAACAATTTCTTGTTTAGCATCTAGATGGTGGCAACTTTTCAGGTTAAACTCAGATTTTAGTTTGGTAAAATCTTTCTTCTGTGCCTCAACTTTATCAAGGTAAGCTTTCTCGTTTTTCTTGAGTTTATGGTTTTCAGATTTTACCGTTTCCATATCTCTAAGCAAGTTATCATTATGAAGCTTATACAAATTTATCTTATCACTGCAATCTTGAGAACATGATTGGAAACTTACCATATTGGAATTTACTAATGCATTTAAATCTACCTCTATAGGCAAACTCTGAAATACTACTGAGGAGGGAGCAGACTAATTAAGAGTACTTTTAAACATTGAGAAGGTTTAGAGGAGGCGAACTCTAATTTTCCCGTCAATTTTTTTTCTGAAAAATATGATCGCCAAAATTCTCAAGAAAGATGTCCCACTCAAAAGAAGTGTCTAGGAAAAATTTCGTTCAAGAAAAAATTTCCTGATATTCCCGCCAAAAATTCACCAAAAATCACCCGAAAAAAAAATGTTTTCGCCAAAATTTTCAAGAATGAAGTCTCGCTTATAAGGAGTATTCAGGAAAATTTTCGTGCAAGAAAAATTTTCCCGCCAAACATATAAGGAGTTTTTTTTAACCGAGAACAAATTGTGACCGAAAACTATTGAAAATGGCCGAAAAAAAGTGTTTGACCGAGAACAGAAATTGACCGAGAACCAAGGGTGACCGAGAACCAAGTGATCTGACCGAAAACTCTTGTTTTTGGCCGAGAACGATTGAATTTTGGCCGACAACCCTCAAATCTGGCTGAGAACGATCAAAAGTGGCCGAAATCCCTTGATTTTGCCCAAGAACGAAGAAAACTTGTTCAACAAATTAAAGGCTTGGCCGAAATCTCCGAATTCACACCGAAAACAAGCAGAATTGCCCGAGGACAAGGTTTGACCAGATGAGTTAGGTAATAACTGATTCCCTAAATCAGTTGGATTCAAATAATTTCCAAATATAATATAATCTTTGACCAAAACAGTTCATTTCTTCTTCTCCGATGAACTACTCACCGTAAAAATCACCCAAAGCACCAAATCACCAAAATCTTGAACCCTTTGATATTAAACCCGAGCCTTGAATGGTTCAAAGGCTCTGATACCAATTGTAAGGTCCGAATCTGGATTATTACAGTATGATATCAACCCAAACACGATGTTAGTGCAGAATCCTAACACCGTGATGATTCATGAACGATGTAAAAGAACAATATAAATATAATGAACACAAAGTACTATTGGTTTCAATGCATACGATTATATTATCAATAAATCGTTTAATACATAAACCGATTCACACAAAATGTTATGCTCTCTAGATGTGGTGGCTATCAACGTATGAGAGAGATCTCTAGTTCTGCTCACCAACCACTAACCCGAAAATAATTAAACATACTTTATATAGTTAGTATTTACAAGAGGCCCAATGACCAAGCCCAACTAAGCCCAAACAGAAATAAACATGATTTCTGTGTTGATTTCTGTATTGCTAACCCATGCAAACCGAAATCCCTATGAATTTCGGTATTACATGCTCCAAGCCGTAAATTCCATCTTGTATAATACTTCGACTTTTCTAGTTATTTCTCTTTTGTCTTGATCATGTCATGGTCGTTTCATATGTGTCAGTCTAACCAAATCGTGACCCAACAGTTACTTTTTCATTTTCTAATTTAACTAGTTTTATTTACTTTAATTTGTTGTATTATTATATTATCATTTACTTTTTACACAAATATTTTCTCTCTCTATATATATTGTTAAAAGTTTTTGGCTTTGCTGCTGTGTTTATATAAAGTTTTTATACTTTTATTGCATAAGTAAATTGGTGTGTTTTTTGCGCACCAACTCGAGGCACCGCAGCGTGGGTGGCGATTTGCGTAATTTGTTTTGTATTATAATTTAATTTGTTTTATCCCTTTTTAAGTGAAGTAACCTGACCCTAAGGTACTGTAAATCTATACTATATAATAAATAAAGCTTTCTAATTGACACATGTCATCACCATTGTGATTCTTACAAAATTTTTTCTCCTCTCCCTCATATTAAATACATTTATCTTTCTTATTATAATTTTGTATTTCAACTTTTTTCTTTTTAATATTTCATTTTCTCTTTTTAATAATTCTATCCCGATTTAAAAAAATTAATACCGGCATAAATATATTTTTTCGTATTATATAAATATATTGTATTAGTTATTAAAATATTATTTTTTGTAAGTAACCAATTTTCACGTTTATTTTGAATAATGATTTCAAAAATTAAGGTTTTAAATATATTATATTAGTTAATTAATGTTGAGGTTTTATAAGAAATGATATTATTGGATGAAGAGGAAAGATTAATTTAAAATTAAAATTTCAATAAACTTTAACTTATTAAATATATATGATACTAGCTTTTATCCCCCGTATTATGGGGTTGTTTTACATTATTAGTTTATAATATTTATATATTTTTTGGATTTTAATTTTATTTATTGTACATAAGTTTATAATATACTTAGTATTTGATAATGAAAGGGTTTCACAAATAAATGAGATGTTATAACTCGGTTTAAAAGCTATTTGGGTTTGGTGAGACCCGTGACCCGCTTATTTTGTTTACTATAAAATTGTTTTTTAATTATAAATAATATATATCTTTTTTCAAAAAAATCATATATTAATTTTTAGTATATCCCTGTTTTATAAGATTTTCATATCAAATATTTGGTGAGATTAATTTAAATTTAATAAGATGTTATAACTCGTTTAAGGAATATCTGGGTTTGGTGAGACCCATACCCGTGAATTCGGGTCAAATGCATGAGAAGTCTCCATTTACAAATAACGCAATATGGTGACTTGAGAGAATATATGGAGCAACCAGAGAGCTTTTAAAGGTTTTGTTTATATAGATATACACATTTACTAAATTGCAAGTTTTTTTCTTTCTAGCCCTTAAAATACAAATTCACTATTTATGTATTCTTACTATTTATGTTAATTTAAACGAGCGGGTTTCTTTAACCGTTTGAAGCATCAAACATGGTTCAGGTCAAAACAGTTAATAATTAGCACGAGTACCACTCCACAGGTTGGTTTAAAAAAAATTAACAACTTTTTTTAGTTGACTATTTAGTCAACTCATCATTTATGTTAAGTTCATCATCTTAAAAATCTACAAAAATATAAACACTAGACTACATGTTTAGGTTTTTCAGGTGAATAAGACAACTTCTTACCTTAGGAATACAAATGTTAGACATTAACACACTATTAATCAGATGATAAATTGACTTTGTATATCCTTCTATTATTAAAGATATCAAAAATTTAGATTTCTTTAGTGAACAAGTTATACTTGCACCAAAAAATGAGGTCGTTTAAGAAATTAGAAAATGTTTGCTATCCATGTTTTCGAAGATGAAAAATATTACCATTATTCAGATGGTATCTATCAGACATAAAATGATTCAATACAAGAAAATATTAGTTTCTTGATGTTTTAAATCGCCTCATAATTTAAAGTTGTCAAGTCGTATGTTAGTTTGTTGAACTGATGTTGCATAAATGGTCTATGCAATGAAACTAAGTACATGTTAAAATACAATAAGATAACCGTGTTATAGAAGCGCAAATCATATCCGGAAGTAATATTGCATAAATGGTCTATGCAATGAAACTAAATACGGGTTTCTCTTATAAAAACACCCACATTACACTCATATTGAAGATATTGTGGAGAGTTTGAAGGCTTGGAGGTCATCATCATCATCATCCATCATCATTATCATCCATCACCATTGAAGAAGGGAGATTCATCCACATTTGGTTAGATTGTTCTAGTTTGATCATGTGTTTGTTATCTTTATCTCTATTAATGTTCATAACCATGCTCATTATGAGCTAAACTCCATTTACCATCTAATTTCTATGAAGAAGCTTTGTTTTACTTGATGATTATGTTGAACATGTGATTTAGTTTGGTAAAATACATGGTTATTTTGAAATTATCCTTTGATGAAGAAATGTTTTATCACTTTAACTCAATGCATCAAGGTTGATGATTAATAATCATTCATGATTCACTCATGTTCTTGGAGAATAAAAATGGTAGAAAGAATACCTTGATAATTTATTCGAGATAAAACATGGATCCGTATATGGTACTTAGAAATGATGAGATATAAGTTATTATCTATTTCTCTTGTTTTGATAATTCTGAAATAACATTGTTAACACAATTTCTTAGGTTATCATGCTAGTTAAAGAAATCACATGTTAACACAATTTCTGAAATAACATTGTTATCACATTTAATTATAACCTAATTAAATCAACTAAGGGGAGGTTGTGTGAGTTAACTACAATCACCCGAAGTTGTTAGAATTGATATTTGAGAAATCGAAGTCAATCATAATCGTTCTACTTTACCAAACTACTTGTCTACTTAAATTGACATTCTCGTGGTAGTATGAGATTAAGCAAGGACGGACTTGAAAATACGAATGCTAGTTTCTTTTATGTCATAGAATATGTTCACTTAGAAATGAGGGACTATTCTATCATATATTATTAAGGCAAGTTTATCACATGTTCATATACCAAGGAAGAATGGAGTGGATTCTTGATCTTAGATGGTAACCTTCATATAATTGAATTACTCATTTAGAATTTCTCTTCTTGTCACCTACATATTTTATATATATATATATATATATATGTATATATATAAGTATTTCTATTTTATAAAAAGTTTAATAATCAATAACCCCAAAATGATTAAAACTCTCCGATTGAACTACAACGAAGATTCACTATTAGAAAAATTTGTGCCCACGGATCGATACTTGGTTCTTACCAATACTATTCTACATATAAGATAGGTAAACTTGTCTATTTTGTGTGTGTTTAGTCTTAGTAGAAATCACTTTTATAAATTTAAAACACGATCTTGTGCAAAAGCTAAATCTCTCATCCTTTATATTTTACCACACCGCACACACACATCAATTTTTTGGCGCCGTTGCTGCGGACACGGTACGTTTCTAAGAACGATTCAAGTTTTAATTTAATCATTTTTATAATTGTATAAATTTTTAAATTTTATTATATTTTTTTTAACTAACTATTATATTAGAATTTTTTTAGGCTAGCCTAACCTTAAGTTTAACTTTCACTAACCTTTAGTTTTTAAATAGTTTAAATTTGATTTAATCCCATGCATGTCCTCTACATTCGGACCTGAGCTTGTTTCTTCAATTTCTGAACCGAAACAACTTTTTCGTCGACGAGCAGGTAAACGGACTGCAAAAACCACTGAAACAATCAAAGACGAGTCAGTAGACGCCACGACATCAGGAGAAAATCAAACCGAAGAAATGATGGAAGCACAAAACAATAAACCAAACATGAGACAATATGCCAAGCCAACTCTCGAAGGCTATGGAAATGGAGTGGCTCCACCCGATATCACCGAACATTTCAAATTAAATAAAGAACCATTCACTTGGTGGAAAATTCAGTTCAATTTCATGGTCTCCTCGACAAAGACCCCCTTTCTCATATATCTTGATTCTTACGAATCTGCAGGAACCTTTAAAACTCAAAAGTGTTTAGAAGATCAGATCGAACTCAAACTCTTTTCTTTCTCTCTAAGGGGTCAAGCTCTAGATTGGATAGTATCTCTTTCTTTTGGTTCCATCACTAACTAGGATTAAATGGTTGAACAGTTTCTCCTCAAATACTTTCCGCCTGATAAAACTGCAAAATACCGAGCCAACATTACCAGATTCCGGACCGATGATGATGAGTCGTCGCACGCATCATGGGAGAGATACAAAAGTCTTCTAAGAAGACGCCCACATCATGGACTGAGTGTATGGTTACAAGTACAAACTTTCTTTGATGCACAAATCAGTCAAAACAAACAGGCCATCGACCAAGTCGCCGGTGGAGACATGGGATCCAAATAACCTAACGAAGCTTTGAAATCATGGAGAAGGCAGGAAATAAGATTTTTGCATATATCCCACCAAGATCTACACCGAACCATAAAGGAATGCACCACGTCGATTCCAACACTCTTTTCACCGCACAACTTGAAGCATTCTCTTAAAAATTCGAACAACTTCAAGCCGAACTATCAAAAACCAAAATCACCTGTGACACCTGTGGAGGAACTCACATGATGAGTGACTGCAAACAAGTCATTATGGCCATGGAAGAAGTTGACTTCATCGCCCGAAAGAACAACGCTTTCAGCAACAACTATAATTCAGGTTGGAGAAACCACCCGAATTTCAGTTAGAAGGACGAAGGTAACACTCAAACTCTACCCGGATTCAAAAATGTCAGGTCCCCGATTTCAGCTGGATCTTACTCAAATCATGTCATAACTCACACAGATAGATGTGTCGACAAGGGTGTTAATGACGGGTTGCTATATTTAGAAAGATTACTATTTGTTAAAGACGGAATCAATAACAAACAGGGCAGTTGCTATTAATAATCAAAGGTAACTAACACACACAAGATTCACTCAAAAGATTTCCATTTATATAATATTCATCATACAAAGGGTAATCGATTTAGGGTTTCATAAAGGAAAGTGTATCCGTACTATTCTAGGATCGTTGTCACTTTCGAGAATTATTCTTTCTTATCCGAAAAGTGTAAAGGCTCAAATCCGTAGGAGGCATGCCCTAAATTATTCTATTTATAGGCCTGCCATCCTAGGACAACTGTCATTCCTTCTAGAAACCCCAAACCTAAATACATATTCAAATTACACATTCAGAATTATTCTAAGTGTAAAACAAATCTTCCGGGTAGGCTTTGCCACAATATTCATTTTCCGAGTAAGCTGTGTGCTCTGCCATCCTTCAGGACCTGGTAACATAGAAGTGTGCCCGGGATCAGTTTCCGGGTAGACTTTACTTGAAGAGTATTTTACCAAGTAAAATACTCACCGGGTAGACTTCAATCTTCTTGACTTTGCTAGACTTTGCCCGAAAAACCCTTACGAGCAACCTTGTTCTTCGATGGTCCATTCAACTCTTTGCTAGAAAGCAACTTATTAGCAAAGTGTACTCGGCAGCATTGTTCCTTGCTTGAGTTGAACCTTGCCCGATGTTACTTAGAAATATTCCATTAAAACGTCAAGCCTACTTGGACCACAATTATTAATGAATACCTTGCCCGGTCTTCCAATCACTTGGCTTCATGAGCTTGGTTAGCCAAAAGCTTACTCGGGAGTGAACTTTACTTGGCTCTGAAGAACAGACTTGCTTGATAAAGTGAACCTTTCCCGGCAATGCACTAATTTGCAAACCCTGCTCGGATATCCACTAAAGAAGACTTCTTGAAGATAACCTTGCCAGATAGACAAAATATCGTACCCGGCTAAGTAAAAGCTTGCTCGGAGGTCTAAGGTGTGCCCGGATCCATACTTAGCGAATTCTGAGGAGGTTGAGAAGATTCCAATCTTCTATATGTCTCTTAGAACAAATCTTTGACTCAACAATCTCCCCCTAGGTCAATTGTTTGACTCAACAATCTCCCCCCTAGATTGGAACACCTCAGCTGACCCAAAACGTTCTATGGTTACTTACACTTACTCAAAATACACATCAAATCAAGATCAAAATACATATTCATAACATAAACAAGTTACATAATCAAAATTCTGTCCGAAGACATTACATAACAAAGCCTAATCTAGGAATCTTGTCTCTTCCTTGCATTGTGGGCGGCTTGTCTTCTGTTTACTATAACTGATGCAGCCCTCAGCCTAAAGATATCAAGGATTTGGTAGTGAGTATGAATTTCTGGTATGACCAAATCCCTTATATCCATCAGATCTTCATCATGCGAGTAAGTCAAGTCTTCATCCTTTTTGATTAACCCCAGTACTTTTCCATCAGAGTTTCTCAGCAAGTAATGGCCAATATTTTCTTTGTATTCAACTTTAGTTATAATGCCATTTCTTTGAACTGTGTAGTTGGGGCGTGTCATTCTTCTTTCAAGGCTTATGCATGTGTTCATGTTTGACAATGGATTCCTGTCTCTGACATTCATCTTGTAGTACAGTTCAGCACTGTCCATTTTCTTTAACTTCTCTGACCTTCTTGATCTGTGAAGTTGAATCATTCTCCAACTTCTCTTTTCTTTTAAGAACTGGAATCCCTTGTCAGCTTCATCCTTCAAAAATTTTGAGAGATCATTCATTTTCCTTCTTGCCATCTTGTTTCAGTTTCTATAATCATACAGGTTGAGTGTGGCCATTATTTCCAGTTGTTCTTGAGTGTACTCATAAAAGTCACCTCTCACAACTATGTCTCTCAATTTTCTGCTTTCCATAATCACTCTCAAACATTCAGATATAGAATCATAGTAAAGTTCTCTTGGAAGATCCACATCTGATTGTGGTCTTGTTGTTCTTTGTGGTACAGACCTACTTGATTCACC
Source organism: Bidens hawaiensis (assembly GCF_021521415.1). Taxonomy (NCBI): domain Eukaryota; kingdom Viridiplantae; phylum Streptophyta; class Magnoliopsida; order Asterales; family Asteraceae; genus Bidens; species Bidens hawaiensis. The sequence continues at coordinate 193,006 of NW_027494384.1, forward strand.
TCTTCCACCTTGTGAATGTCTTCTTGAACTTGGAGGCTTGAATGGAATAGACTTCTTGGGTTTTCCAGGCTTCAAGTTGAAGGTGTTGATGTAGATTGCCTCTACCATTTCAGGTGGAAGGTTGGTAAGATCCATAAGATTGTGTCCTGCTTGTTCATTGAGAGTTTTCATCATTTTTGCCAACCTAGGACTGCTTGATAGTCCTGTAGGTATAAATCTTCCATCAACAAAGCTTCTAGGGTTATCACCTTCCCTTAGAACCTTCTCCCAATCAGCCTTTTGAATATTGAAAAGATCTCTCAAGTCTTGCTTTTCCAAGGCATTGAAAGAGGCTTCATCCATTCCCCTTTGATTAATCATTATGCCCCTTAGAATATTGATCATCTCTTCATTCTCTTAGGGAACAATTGGTTCATCTTCAGGTTCAGGTTTGACTTCTTGTTGGGTAGGGGTTTCAACCGGTCTGACTTGTTCTTTCAATTTCTCTCTCAAATTTTGAATTCTTCTTTTCTTTGTTTGAGGTTCATCAGTTGGTTCAGACTGCTTTGAGGAGCTCTCAGTTTGTAACCTCTTCAGCTTTTCTTTTCTTTTAAGTTTATTGTATTGGTCCAACACTGATTCTCTTGATAAGTTCTCAACTATCTCAGGCTTCACCCCTTTCTCCAGCAAGTATCCACACATACCTCTAAACTTCTTTTTCAAAGTTTCCATATTTTCAATCTTCTCATTCTCCTTTACACACTTTTCTATCACCTTTGCTTCACTGTTGTAAAGATCTTGAAGTTTGTCAAACTTGAAGTGTGTTAGATCTTTTTCTGAATAGCCATGCCTACTCAGATATTCTCTGTATTTCTGATCATCTCTGTTCTTTTGTTGCATAGCTCTTCTGATCTTGTCATTTTCTTCTTCAAGTCTTTTATTCAATTCATCATCATTCATATGAGCCACACTCTCAAATTTCACACCAAGTGCCTTCAACTTCATAATCAGAGAATTGTTCAGTTTGGCATTCAACAAACTTTGCTCAATGTTATCCCTTTGTTCATCAGTCATTGTCACATGTGGGGACTCAACATTGGCAGCTTCAGCACCTTTACCTTGATCATCATTGTCATCATCATCAGATTCATCAGACTCATCCTCCTCCTCCTCAGTTGAATCATTTACAGCTTTTATTTTGGGTTCATTAGAAGGTGGATGATCTGGATTTGATTCACTTCTAACAGGCACATCAGGAACACCATGCAGCTTTTCTCATGGTTGCAGTGTTTGCAATGGAATTGCCCTAATTGGACTTGCATCATTATCATCATCAGGAGTTTCTACATAACATTTATTCTTTTCATCCCATTTCCCTCTCTTTGTTTTTCTGATCCTCTCTCATACCTTGATCAGTAGCTTTCCTCTTTCTGGAGTATGTCTTTTCAAATCTTTCCACATTTTCATGTATTCTTGAGGCCTTAGCCAACATTTCTTCAATTGATTCTTCATTTTCTTTTTCATGTTGGCTTTGTGGTTTAAACTTGCTAAGCACCACAGCTAATGAGATGTCTACTTCCTCAACTCTGTTCATCATAATCAAAGCCAATCAGCCACTTCTTCAATAATTTCCTTAGCAATATTGGCTTGGTTGATCAAGGCTTCCTGCTCTGCCAGTTCCCCTGGAGTCAAGGTTTTGGGCCAGAACTCCCTTTCCCTTGTTTTCTCTGATAATATTTTCATGTTCTTTCAAGGCAGCAGCAGCTATAGCATCATCTTTAAACAAGTTATCTTTCTCTAGATAAGCCTTAACATGCTCTTTTTCAGTTACTTTAGCCTTTCCCTTACTCAATCTTCTCTGGATCTCTTCTTCAGTTTCTGGCTCAATTTCATCAATATCTCTATCAAGTCTTTCCATCTCTTCATCATACTCTACAGTCTTGGAGGTTTCTGCTTGTTCAGTTTCTGGGTCAGTGAGTATCAACTCCTCAGTAGCAGCATCTCCCTCATTCATTACTTCAGTTTCTTCTTCAGTCTGAATGTTAGTTAAGACATCAGTTGCTACATCAGTCAAGATATCAGTAGCCACATCAGTTGTAGCTACATTCTCTTCAACATTTGTCTTTTCAACTCCATCCTCTGTCTCAACATTCTCTTCATCGCTCCAAGTAACATTCATTACTTCATCATTGAAATCATAATCCTGTTCTCCTATATCTGATTTATCACCTTCATACTCATCATCCTCTAATCTCCTTTCCTCACTATCCTCATCTCCATCATCATATGCATTCAAAATCAATTTCAGACCATCTACATTCTCAATATTTACCACAGAGTCAGTTGGCATCTTTTCATTCTCCCCTGTTTTGGGGCAGCTAAGGTCTTCTCAACCTCCTGCTTCAGGGCTTTAATTCTCATTTCAGCTCGAGCCAACTTATCAATCAGCATAACATTCTCCATGGTGACCTCTTCATTCCTCTTCTTCAATTTATCATTTTCTTCCAATAAATCCAAATTTCTTTGAATAGGTCTATTTCAGTATGTGAGGTTGTAGGTGGTGATGTAGAGAAAGGTTCATATTCAGGTTGTTCTTGGGTTGAGGTTTGAGTTTGGAATGCGGAATTGTGGTGGTGATTGTGTATGGGGTGGGCTTGGAATAAATGGATCAGAATGGAATTGGGCTAGTGGTTGGTGGTGTTTGTGGTGTTGGGGATATATGAGTTTGATGTTTCAGGTTGTGATTGGCTTAGGGTTTGGGGTGGTGATTGAGTGGTTTGATGTGGTGGAGTTTGTGCTGGTGATGATATAATGGGTTTGTCAATGGGTAGTGGTGAATGTGGTGGTGTTGGAATAGGTTGTTCTGGTTCCTCAGGTTGCTCCCCCTAATCAAGTGCACCAATCTCCATGGCTACTCCAGCCCCTCATTCATCTCCATCATCATCATTATCATCTCCATCATTTAAATCATCATCATTATCATCTTCTTCCCCACCTTCTTCCTCTGAGCTCAACTCAGGCACCTGCATCACATCCAAGTCATGGTCCAACAACCATGGCAAGATCTCAAACGGAATGTTTGAGTCAAATCTATTGGCAACACCTGGATTTCTGATTCTTCTGTATGTGTCAGGATTCTGTAGTAGGTGTGTAATGCAATAGTGGGTAGATCTTGTAATTCATGGTTAAAGATTACTGTAGGAATCTTGGGTATTGTAAGAATCTATCCACCTCTGCTTTTTTCAAATTTGATACTAATCCTTCAAAGATCATCTTTGAAAAATTGAATGGCAAATCATATATAATCCCCACAGTGGCATTTGCTAAATCACGACTCATCAGAGTCCATGATCCTTTTCGTGGAGCAAACCCCTGTATCACGTGATGAATTAGGAATCTATACAGCATAGGAAACATCCCTTTTTGAAACTGCCCATCATGTAAAGTTCCATGATAACCCATCGTCTGTTCAAATATCCTCATCAGGTGAGCTATATTGAAGTTGATTGGGTTATGATCATCATCATTTAACTGCAAGCATCTTCTTATCATTCTTTCTGTCACATGTATTTCATGGCTTGCGACTGTTGCTTCGATTCTTTTCCCATTAATGTCATCAACAAGTCTTGCAGAACTACAAAAATCTAGTGAATGATTTCTGTAGATGATTGGGCACTCAGTAAAAGCAAAACTGACATTTGATCGAGCCATCCATGTAATCATTCTCGCCACTGGCTCGTTATCAGGTGTGACTTGTAACAGTGCACACATGTTGTGTTTCTTTTTAAAGAAGTATTTGGGTTGTTCTTCTTCTTCTGCTATATCTGAACAACACAATCAAACATATTCAAAGTGAAATTAGTCATAAATTTCACTACTTTTAGTAATTTCAAGTTATAAAAATGAAGAAGAAAGAGAGAAAAATCATCAAGAACCTGTTCTTCGACAAGTTTATAACCTAAACACATAAACAGAGTATTAGTAATTAAATACATAATCAAAGCCCATTGTAATCTAATCATGATCGGAAAACACATTATTATTGCTTACCGAGTCGGAATCAGAAGGCTGATTCAAGTTAGGGTTTAGATTAGATATGAATGCGATAAGTCGGTTTAGGTTTCTTTGTGAGTAAGCAGTTGCAGTGGAAGGAGAGAGAGGGAAAAGTAATGTTGAAAAATTATGCCTGACTCCCTCTTATATACCTTTTGAAGTGGGTTTTAAATGTTTTTTGTCGTTTAATGAGTTATTAGCTATCAAACAGTAACATTATTCACTTGGTATTTTAAAAACATTTATAAAGCATATAACTTTTTATCATTTAGGTTTAGCAGACCTTACTCGGAAAAGTAAATCTTTGCAAAGTCTACTTTGTATACTTCCACTTACACAAAGCTTACCCGATAAACATATCAAACCTTGCTTGGTAAAGCTAAGTAATTTAAATTCAAGACACTATGAAGAAAGCTACCCGAAATACCATATTTCTTGAGAACTTAATCACAAGACAAATAATCAAGTACAAAATATCAAATAAACATCCTTGCTAAGAATCAATTAAGATACCTATATTAATTTCTTAATTTTAAATTAAAAGCTCAATCTAGCATAAACCCTAACAGAATAAGAAACATATTCTGTAGGTTCCTGGACGGATCGTACACGGGATGTCGCTATCTGCGCAGGTGCGGAATCCCTGCGTAGGTAGATACGAGCGTAGAATACGTATAAAACAAACACACGAGCAATAACCGAAACACGTTATATTGATAACCCGAACACGTGACACGAGGTCACTATTACAGACTCTGACTTGTAAACACGTAACTCTCGAACTAATCAACTGAAACTAACCCTAACCAACCTCACGAACTCTACTCAACTGTTACGGTGAACAGTATATATAAACACGACAACTTCGCCTCAGGCGAAGTTGTCCATAACTTCGCTTGTTCAACAAGTTCGCCTGAGCGAACTTGTTAACAACTTCGCTTGTTCAACAAGTTCGCCTAAGCGAACTTGTTGACAACTTCGCTCGTTACATAAACATAAACATAATCAAAAACATAATTACATTACAGACTCGATTACAAACGTTAGACTATGAACTACTGACATACATGTACCAACAGACTCCCCTTGGCAGTAGCTTCATATCTTGATCTTCAAAGCTTGAGTCTTGTAATCTTGTATCTTTACGCGTGCGCTCCTTCTCTAACACATACCGACACCACCCTTTGATATTTCCTTGCTTGATCCTTCCAAGCAGGAATGTAGAAGATCTTCTTTTCGTTGAGCATCTTCAGATCAGCTTGCGATAGATTAACAAGATGCATCGGGTCGTAAACCCTAAGCACTTCTTGTTCATCCTCATCTTCCATTACCGCCTCCGCTGTTTCACAATCCACGAACCACCATTTTAGGTCTTTGAGCACGTCCTTGGGCATAAGCTTCATCGGTACTTCTTTAAGGCACCGAATCGGTTTATACTTCATAACCATCCAAGGCTTTCCATCAGCTCTCAAACCTCTATCCTTGTCTTCGACAAGTTTCCCCTTTTGTGGTTTCAGCAGCTCAAACTTCTTCTCCTTAATGCTCTCTTTCCATACGATCTTTCCGATGACTCTAGCCATGTTATTGTCACTTCGATTTATCAACCCCAATCTGGCTAAGTCTTTAACCTCACATTCAGGCAGTGTGTTTAATGATCTCAAAGTTCTCCTGAAGTACTGAATCCCGTCATATCTTTTGATCACGAAGAGCCGCAGCTGCTCATCATATATCCAGCAGATAATACCTTTCTTTGCTTCAGCGTATCCCTTAATATTGTAACTCTTTTTGAACATTTTAGGGACCGCCGGTTTCTTCGTCTTTACGAACCATTGAGCACAACCTTCCTTCCAATTCGGCTGCTCTTCCCATTCAGTATCTTCCACAACTGTCTCATCACCCATATCGGGCATCTCAACCTCTGGAATCTCGTGTTCAATATCTTCATCTACTATCTCCCCTTCTTCTATCACATTTTCAACAATAATTTGCTCACCGATCTTCTCAATCTCATCACTCGGCAGCACATCTTCTTCAAGCATAAAATCAACAACATCATCTAGCTCTTTCAACGCGTCGATTACATCATCAACATCATCATCATCATCATCAATATCTACCACATCATCACCAGCTGCGCTTGTAGACTCCCCCTCAGCTGTGGAAGTACCAAGAGCTATAGAAGTTCTTGGCAGCTCACCACCTGCACCTTCCGGTGCATAGGGATCATCGTCATGATCTTCTCTCCGTTTTGTCCTCAACTCATCTCCCCTACAGCTCATCTCCCCCTGAGATGCCAAGAACGCTTTCATAGCGTCTATGATCTTCCCATGCTCGACCAGGAGGGAGGCCTGTAGTTGGTTTGCTTCCACTAGGCTTTGAATAGTCTTGGACTGCTCAGCTACGATCCGCTCTAGTGAAGCTATCCTTTCGGAGTCTGAAGTAGGCGTTGGAGTTGGCGGGACATCAGCAGCAGAAGTGACCGCAGGTGGTACACTTGGTAACCCTGCAGTAGTAGTGACTGTAGACTCAACAAATCGTGCTACTACCACCGATGGAGTAAGCGATTGAGGTGGTAGAGACACAATTGTTGGAGTCGACGTCTGGACGGCAGTAACCTGTGCTGTAGAAGGAATAAGAGACATACCAGACAAGGCAGGTGGAGCAAAACGTACCAGCCTTGAAGTTTCTCCAGCTCCCGAACCATTTGTAAGAATCGAGGATACAAATAAATCGCTCACGCGCCACAGCCCTCCTCTGACGATCAATCTCGTAAAATATCAGCTGACTAAATGAATATCTTCTGTTGTAAGTCAGGGCAGTCATGGCAGACTGCATCGTCGCGCCCATTCCATCAGTTCCTGCCTTCCTCCCAGACATGCACACGATCAAGACGTGCATTAGGAAGCGCCACTGATCTAACAAAAATCCTTTTCTCCTCTGCGTGTCCCCCAACGGACCTGAATAACCCATCCTGAGATATGCCCCATCACGAAAAGGAGCGACGAACTCCGTTGGGTCATCCCTCGTTTCTTCTCCAAACTGCAAAGCCAACCGTATATCTTCTGAAGAGAACTGCACAACATGACCATTTACGGTTGCTCGCATCACCGGGGGCTCAACCCGGCAATCATACTCTACCGACTGCCAAAAGTCTTCAATGTTAGGTAGTGAAATAGGCAGGGTATTCGTGATCGCATGGAAGATCCTTGAGCGCAGGGGAAATGTGATTATTTCCCTGTAGTCCTCCACGCCACTTGCGTCTGGGTCTAACATGATGTACTGGTTATGCGCTGGAAAGAACTGTCTTTGATCATTACCGTCATCACCACCAGCACCGCCAACAGCAGCCATATCTGCACTAAACGAACCAAGTTAGATAACTGTTAAGCAACTCACAAGTTCGCGTTATACCATGAGCGAAGTTGTGATTAAAACTGTATAGGCGAACTTAAAGGTGAGGCGAAGTTGGGAACAACTTCGCTTCATCTGTAAGTTCGTCTAAATAACTGTTAAACAAATTGGTTTAGGCGAAGTTGAAGATAACTTCGCCTTATCACAACATCGCCTCAGGCGAAGATAAGTGTTAGGCGAAATTAAGCTTCAGGCGAAGTTGTGGATAACTTCGCCTTAGGCGAAATTAAGCCCCAGGCGAAGTTGTGGATAACTTCGCCTAAACCCTAACTTCGCCTGAACGTAATCGGCGACTGTTAGGATTCCAACACCGGAAATCCGGTGTTTTCGGCTAAGTTCGACGATCAAGGACATCAATACACATGATATTAAGGATGTGAAGTTGAAAAGGATGTCCATGCACACGTTAACACAAGTTTTTAAGATTTCGGTTTTGAAGGTCCGACGACCCGAGGTCTCGAACCGGGTAAAAACGATCAAGAACGAACAAGTTTGTGAGAGATATCGACAACACATACCCTCAATGATAATAGAAACTAGAAACGAAGATCGAAATCGGAATAGAAAAACAAGTTCGCCGGAAGTTTCTTAAGTTCGCCGGTTATTTCGGAGCTTAAGTTCGTTGATACTTTGAAAATAATGAAAATCACTGTTTAAAAAACCTTATATAGGGTCAGTGTAGTTCAGGCGAAGTTACGGATAACTTCGCCTAGGCGAAGTTAAGCATAAGTTCGCCTGATTCAAGAACTTCGCCTATTATTTCAAAATCAAACCTTTAAGTTTGAACATTTTGCAATTAACATTTGAAACTTCCAAAAAGAGTTAAATAAAAATGATCATGTCTAAGTAACCGGTTATAAAATAATACAACTACAAAAATAGAAAAAACTTATAAAAATTTAACAAATAAGGGATCAAATTTCAGTCTAGTCAGGGACACCACGTTTTAGAAAAGATCCTAACAGGAATCATACTAACTACGTGACTATTACATAGATCCGTGTTTAGCTGTATTATGACATATAGAGACAGGTTGTAAGCAGATAATATGCTTAAGATGGTTTTCATCGTTTCTGTGATACGAGTTAGGTTCAATTAATCCTTAAAATTTAAGTGGGCAACAACTCAGAAATATTGATGCCTCCTATCTATCCTCAAAGCGTATTTGGCTTTCCCCAAGTCACCCCGAATTGACTTCGACCCATAGTGTCTGATTAACTTGTAAGTATTCTATGTCTGGATCCCGTATTCATCCTTACTCCATGATTTAGAAGTCTCGATATCTTGAACTCTCTAATGTTACAATAACTACATAAGTTTTTTTTTTTTTTTTTTTTTATAGACTTCAGAGTAATAATTAACTGCAAGTCCCGAATCTGGATCACTGCAGTGTCTTGAAACGCTTTCTTCACGGGAATCAGAACACACATGGGCTCGTGTATGACTGGGTAGTCGCTTTTCTGCCTATCATTCGGAAAGAAATGCATGAAGACATTCAAAACTCTTAAGGAGTTTCCACGTAAAATCGAGTAATTTAAGTTAATATCACATACACTTTTACGCACCATAAAAAATTACCATGACATACAATGACTGTCCTAAAGTCTTTTAAGCCTAATAACTTCACTAGTTAAGCACACACAATCAGTATATATATCATTTTCCAAGGTTGGATCAACTTTCTGTTAAACATAGCACATTTACTTCATACGAAGTAATAGACTTGAAAAGTAATTTCATTTCCCAAAAAATTTTTTGACTTCAATCGCCCCGTTCACGTCAAAGTTTTCAGGTAAACGGCAATCCTGAAGATTCAATGGATCAACTGGACCGACCACATACAGGTATGTGTTCTTCTAACTAAGTATGAACGACTAATTTTCAGCGATAGAAAGAAAACACATCATAAATCGCCCCGGTCACTTTCAGTCATCTGGTTAATGGCTATCCTCAAAATCTACAAGTAGAAGATGAGGACCAAAACATATCCTAAGACATGTCCTTCCAACTGAGATAACCGACATAATTTTAAGCGATTAGTGACGTTTTTTTTTTTTTTTTTTTTTTTTTTTTTTTTTTTTAAGACACAAAAGAAAAGCATGGTTACTAGGGATTGATCATCCCGTTTAGCTCAATTAGGTTTTGAAATCTGGATTTATCAAACGCTTTTGTAAATAAATCAGCGAAATTCTCGAGCGTATCGACTTTTTCGATCTTAATCAGTTTCTTCTCAGCACAATCCCGTATGAAATGATGACGAATGTCAATATGTTTGGTTTTACTATGTTTCACGGGATTGTTAATTACTGAGATGGCTGCAGTGTTATCAATTAAAATAGGAGTGAGTAAGAAATTCAGACCATAGTCGCGCAATTGTTGCTGAATCCACAAAACCTGTGAACAGCAGTTGGATGCTGCCATATATTCAGCTTCACATGTTGAGATTGCAACTAACGTCTGTTTCTTGCACTGCCAGGAAACTAATCTTCCACCGAGAAACTGACATCCTCCTGTTGTCGACTTCCGACTCTGATTGCACCCTCCATAATCAGAATCAGTATAAGCAACCAGTTCCACGTCTCCTCCCTTCGGGTACCACAACCCTAGCTTCGGCTTGCCCTTGAGATACCGTAGTATCCTCTTTGCACCTTTCAAATGAGATTCTTTCGGATTTGCCTGAAAACGTGCACAAAGACAAACAGCAAACATTATATCAGGCCTAGAAGCAGTTAAATACATTAATGAACCTATTATCGCCAGATACAGAGTTGGGTCCACATCTGCGTCACCATCTGATTCAGCGCCCAATTTGTGATTGACGCAGATTGGAGTGTCATATGGAGAACTGTCCTCCATCTTGAATCGCTTGAGCACATCATGAACGTACTTCGTCTGATGAATGAACATCCCGTCCTTCTTCTGATCAACCTGCAATCCTAGAAAGAAAGTTAGTTCACCCATAGCACTCATTTCGAACCTTTTCTTCATGACATCCTCAAAATCTTGACACATGGAGACTCTTGATGCAGCAAATATGATGTCATCCACGTAGACTTGAACTAGTAGGAAGTCGCTTCCTTCTCTCTTCACGAACAGTGTGCTGTCAATTAAACCCCTTTCAAAACCATTCTCGAGCAAGTAGTCCGATAACGTTGAATACCAGGCACGAGGTGCCTGATGTAATCCATACAAAGCCTTGCTCAACTTGTATACGTGATCTGGGAAGTCTGGGTCAGGAAAACCCGGAGGTTGCTCAACATACACAACCTCATCAACTTTCCCATTTAAAAACGCACTCTTCACATCTAGCTGAAACACCTTCATTCTCTTACATGCAGCAAACGCCAAAAACAATCTTATCGCTTCCAACCGGGCGATATCCCAATATAACGTGTTTCGGTTATTGCTCAACAATATAACGTGTTTCGGTTATTGCTCAATTGTAGGTTCCTGGACGGATCGTACACGAGATATCCCGATATACACAGGTGCGGAATCCCTGTGTAGATCGTTACGGACGTAGAATGTTAGCTCACGAACACACGTACACACAATACGAACAACCACACGTTATATTGATAACTCAAACCGAGATGCTTACAGACTCACGTCAATAGACTCACACGTAACTGAACTCGATAACCAAAACCCTAAAATGACCAACAGAAAAACCGAGCGTAAACAGTAACCCGTAGGTTACTTATATACACGACAACTTCGCCTCAGGCGAAGTTGTCAATAACTTCGCTCGTTGAACAAGTTCGCCTAAGCGAACTTGTCAACAACTTCGCTCGGTTAACAAGTTCGCCTAAGCGAACTTGTCAACAACTTCGCTGTTACACAAACAATTACATAAACAATATTACAGACTCGATTACAGACTTTATACATATGAACTACTGACATCTATGCACCAACAAACTCCCCCTTGGCAGTAGCTTCATATCTTGATCTTTCAGCTCTTGTCTTGAAATCCTGTATCTTCATGCGTGCACTCCTTCTCTCACACACACCGTGACTACTCGCTGATATTTCCTTGCTTCATCCTTCCAAGCAGGAATATAGAATATCTTCTTCTCGTTGAGCATCTTCAGATCAGCTTTCGATAAGTTTACAAGATGCATCGGGTCGTACACCCTCAGCACTTCTTGTTCATCTTCGTCTTCCATCACGGCTTCAGCAGTCTGGCAATCAACGTACCACCATTTTAGATTCTTCAACACATCTTGAGGCATGTTCTTCATTGGAACCTCCTTGATGCATCAGATCGGCTTGTACTTCATCACCATCCATGGCTTGCCATCTGCTCTTAATCCCCTCTCTTTATCTTCCACTAACTTCCCTTTTTGAGGCTTCAGAAGCTCAAACTTTTTATCTTTTACGCCTTCTTTCCACACAATCTTCTCAATCATTCTCGCCATATTATTGTCACTTCTGTTTATCAGGCCTAATCTGCCCAAATCTTTCACCTCGCATTCTGGCAACGTGTTGAGAGATCTCAACATTCTCCTGAAGTATTGAATGCCATCATAACGTTTTACCACAAATAACTTGATCTGTTCATCATAAATCCAACAGATTATCCCCTTCTTCGCCTCAGCATAGCCTTTAATGTTATAGCTCTTCTTGAACATGGCTGGAACAGAAGGCTTCTTGGTCTTGACAAACCAATGAGCACAGCCTTCCTTCCACCTAGGCTGCTCCTCCCACTCAGTAGTCTCATCCATCTCAGCCCTCACATCGGCTTTCTCAACCTCAGGGATCTCGTGCTCGACATTCTCTTCCACAATCTCTCCTTCTTCTATCACATCCTCAACAATAATTTGCTCACCGATCTTCTCAATCTCATCACTCGGCAGCACATCTTCTTCAAGCATAAAATCATCATCATCATCTAGCTCTTTCAACGCGTCGATTACATCATCAACATCATCATCATCATCAATATCTACCACATCATCACCAGCTGCGCTTGTAGACTCCCCCTCAGCTGTGGAAGTACCAAGAGCTATAGAAGTTCTTGGCAGCTCACCACCTGCACCTTCCGGTGCATTGGGATCATCGTCATGATCTTCTCTCCATTTTGTCCTCAACTCATCTCCCCTACAGCTCATCTCCCCCTGAGATGCCAAGAACGCTTTCATAGCGTCTATGATCTTCCCATGCTCGACCAGGAGGGAGGCCTGTAGTTGGTTTGCTTCCACTAGGCTTTGAATAGTCTTGGACTGCTCAGCTACGATCCGCTCTAGTGAAGCTATCCTTTCGGAGTCTGAAGTAGGCGTTGGAGTTGGCAGGACATCAGCAGCAGAAGTGACCGCAGGTGGTACACTTGGTAACCCTGCAGTAGTAGTGACTGTAGACTCAACAAATCGTGCTACTACCACCGATGGAGTAAGCGATTGAGGTGGTAGAGACACAATTGTTGGAGTCGACGTCTGGACGGCAGTAACCTGTGCTGTAGAAGGAATAAGAGACATACCAGACAAGGCAGGTGGAGCAAAACGTACCAGCCTTGAAGTTTCTCCAGCTCCCGAACCCATACCTGTCCGTTCTCTTCTTGAACGTCTGAGCACTAGCTGAACTGCTTCTTCTTCATCATCTTCCTAGTCATCGTCGTCAACCGTTCTCATCCTCTTCCCAATCGTTCTCTCCCTAGACACCATCAATCGTCTAGCTTCAGCAAATGTCTCATCAAGACAAACACACGTGTCTCATCAAGATCTACGTGTCCGTTCTCTTCTTGAGTAGAGTTCGTGAGGTTGGTTAGGGTTAGTTTCAGTTGATTAGTTCGAGAGTTACGTGTTTACAAGTCAGAGTCTTTAATAGTGACCTCGTGTCACGTGTTCGGGTTATCAATATAACGTGATATCCCGATATCGCGTAGAATACGTATAAAACAAACACACGAGCAATAACCGAAACACGTTATATTGATAACCCGAACACGTGACACGAGGTCACTATTACAGACTCTGACTTGTAAACACGTAACTCTCGAACTAATCAACTGAAACTAACCCTAACCAACCTCACGAACTCTCCTCAACTATAATTTCTGCACCAATCTTTTCAATCTCACTGATTGGCAGAACATCTTCATCAAATAATACATCGTCGCTGAACATGTCATCATCAAGTTCCTTCAGCGCATCGATCACGTCATCATCACCACCAGCCGCTTCGGTAGACTCCCCCTCAGCTGTGGATGCCCCAAGAACTTGAGATGTTCTTGGCAGCTCACCACCTGCACCTTCCGGTGCATTGGGATCATCGTCTCGGTCTTCTCGACGCTTGGTCCTCAACTCATCTCCTCTACAGCTCATCTCCCCCTGAGATGCCAAGAACCTTTCAAGACATCTATAACTTTCCCTTTAAGAAATAAACGACATGATCAATTCTAAGTAACCAGTTAAAAAATCATAAAACTATCTAAGTAAAAAAAATTTAAAGTATAAGGAATCAAATTTCAGTCTCGGTAGGGACTGCTACGTTTTAGAAAAGATCCGAACAAGAATCATACTAACTACGTGACTGTTACATAGATCCGTGTTTAGCTGTATTATGACATATAGAGACAGGTTGTAAGCAGGTTTAACTTAAAGTGGTTTTCATCGTTTCTGTGATACGAGTTAGGTTCAATTAATCCTTAAAATTTAAGTGGGCAACAACTTAGAAATATTGATGCCTCCTATCTATCCTCAAAGCGTATTTGGCTTTCCCCAAGTCACCCCGAATTGACTTCGACCCATAGTGTCTGATTAACTTGTAAGTATTCTATGTCTGGATCCCGTATTCATTCTTACTCCATGATTGATAAGTCTCGATATCTTGAACTCTCTAATGTTACAATAACTTCATAAGTATTTTTTTTTTTTTTTTCGAACAACTTAAGACTTCAGAGTAATAAATAACTGCAAGTCCCGAATCTGGATCACTGCAGTGTCTTGAAACGCTTTCTTCACGGGAATCAGAACACTTACGGGCTCGTGTATGACTGGGTAATTACTTTTCTGCCTATCATTCGGAAAGATATACATGAAGACACGCAAAACTCTTAAGGAGTTTCCACATAAAATCAAGTAAATTTTAATTTGTATCACATCTACTTTTACGCACCATAAAAAGTTACCATGACATACAATGATTGTCCTAAAGCCTTTTAAGCCTAATAACTTCACCAGTTAAGCACACAAAGTTAGTATATATATCATTTTCCAAGGTTGGATCAATTTTCTGTTAAACATAGCAAAGAACTTCTTTACGAAGTATTAGACTTGAAAAGTAATTTCATTTCCCATAAAAAATTTTGACTTCAGTCACCCCGATCACGTCAAAGTCTTCAGGTAAACGGCAATCCTGAAGATCCAATGGATCAACTGGACCGACCACATACAAGTATGTGTCCTTCTAACTAAGTATGACCGACTAATTTTCAGCGACAGAAAGAAAACACATCATAACCGCCCCGGTCACTTTCAGTCGTCTGGTTAATGGCGATCCTCATTCTCTACAAGTAGAAACGAGGACCAAAACATATTCGAGGATATGTCCATCAAACTGAGGTAACCGACTAATTTTAAGCAATAGTGATGTTTTTTTTTTTTTTTTTTTTTTTTTTTTTTAATAAACACAAAAACATGGTTACTCGGGATTGATCATTCCGTTCAGCTCAATAAGGTTTATGATGATTCGCCTCATTCTTCGTGAAGTGAACAGTGATTCGCCTCATTCTTCGTGAAGTGAACAGTATACTCCTTATCACAAATCTGCGACACACTCAGCAGATTGTGCTTCAGTTCTTCAACAAAGTTCACATTTTCTAACGTCATCTTCCCGTTAGTTACCGTTCCTTTCCCAGTAATTCTTCCTCCACTTTCACCAGCAAAACTAACTCTGGCTCCCTGAACAGGTTTTAAGTCGTGCAACAAGTATTTGTTGCCCGTCATGTGCCGGGAACAGCCGCTATCTACAATCCAAAGACTGTGGGCAGCCCTGTTCAACTGTTCCTGCACAATAAAGCAAATGATTAGAATCTAGGGACCCAAGACCAATTGGTCTTGGATCTATACATCCCGTACTTCTGCTTTTCGAAGTTAGCATTTGAATAATTCCTGTCAGTCCTAGTAGGAAATCTCATTGGAGATTGAATGTGAGGCCTTCCAAACCTATGTGTATTGAAAGTATTATATCTTACGGTTTGGTGATTAGCATTGTAAAACTGAGGTTTGTTTCTGTGAAAACCTGAATTAGTTATATTTTGAAACTTTAAAGGGTTTTCATTTTTAACAGTATTAAAATTACCAGTAGACTTATGCTCAGTTTTAATAGGCCTCCCACCTCTGAATTTCGGCGTCAGAGGACAATCTGCAACAAGATGTCCTACCTTATTACACCTAAAACAACACCTATACTCCATTTTCTTTTCAAATGTTGTTTTGGATGTAGAGGCAGTGTTACCAGCCGTTCGTCTCACATAAGGTGGGACGTACGGGTTGAGTGGAGTACTATTTTTAGAAGTTTTATCTTTATCTCCACCAGTGGGTAACACTACCTTCTCTTTTGTGTTACCAGATTCGGACAACTTATCCGAATCCGATGAGACTGGACTCGTAACAGAAATATTTACACTAGAAACAGGCGAACTCGTTTCGCCATTACTAACAGTTGGTTCTTTACATGTAACCTTGATTGGAACTGTCTGAGGAACTTCAAAATCCACAGATTTCTGAATACTAGGGTTGAAAGTGTAGTTGTGGTTATAAGGTGGTGGCACCTCGTGATAACCAATTCCTCCCCTCTTTGCAGAGGTACCTTGATCACTAACGAGGTGATCTAGAATAGCTGAGGAATTTCGGAACTGCTCGAGTTTTCGGTTCAGTTCCACCACTTTCACCTGGTGGTCAGCATTCTGCTTTTCTCGTTCAGCAATAAGTTTAGTCTTTTCTTCTAAAACCTCATAACTTAGGTCAATTACATCAATTTTTTCAGCAAGTTTAGTTTTTAAGCTTTTGACATCTTTTTCACATGCTTTTATTTTAACTTTGTAACTGTTTTCTCTTGCCTTAGTAAAATGATGATCTTCTTTAAGAGTTTTAAATTCAGCATCTAAACGAACATACTGATCAGTTATGGTAGCAAGTTGCTCAGACAAATTCTCACATTTTGTACAAACAGGTTTAGAACTTACCTCGGATGGTTGACCATCGTTATCTGCCATGAAAGCTTTCTCCTTACCAGTAGCTTTCTCCTCTCCAGTCATCTTCTCACAATCTTCATTTTCTACCTTAGCCATATTCGCCTGCTCACCAGTTTCATTCGCATGCAGGTTCCAGTTGTATTCACCGGCTTCTCTAGACAACATGGCATTGACTTCTTTACTAATCCCAGTAGGCTGTGCAGACCGGCCTTGACCCCGTTCAACTCTCTCGTTTCTGCATTCTTTAGCAAAGTGCCCATACTGTTGACAGTTATAGCACCTCACTTTAGACTTGTCGAATCCGGGCCTACCACCAACAAACTTTCTCCCCGTCTTATTCATGAAACGCTTGACTCGCCTCACTATCATGGCCATTTGCCATTGCAAATCCATCTCCTCCAGATCATCAGCATCGATCTGGTCATAATCCTCATCCAAAACAGCAGGGTCCACAATCTTCCCTTGTATGTAGTTCTCATATGAAGCAATAAAAGATGCATAGACTGCAAACTGCTCTTCAGCAGATTTGACACTCATTGGCATCTTGGAATAGTTATTGCTTGAGGCACTGGGAGAGAAACTACTGTTGGATGTTTGAGGTTTCGAAGCACTTGAACCTCCAGCAACAAAGCAAACATCACCGTTCATGTTTACTGAAACGTTTCCTTCATGAGAAGAGTTAGAACCTGACTCTCCTTTGGAGTAGTAAGCAGCAGATTCAGGCTTCGAACTTGAGCCTGAGTTAAGTTTGGCACCATACATACCAGGGTCTTGAATCTGATCTGTTGGTGTCTCTTTACGAACCATATTAAGCTCAAAGGTTCTGAGCTTGTTTACTGCTGTCTCCAAATCATAATTAGAAAAGTCTCTGTCTTCCCTCATCAGAACTGTGTACATTTCCCACTTCGGTGGGAGAGCATCGAGAAGCTTTTCAACTATCTCCTCTTCTCTGTAAGCAATCGAATAGTTGTTTAGCTCTGTCATTAGATGATAATATCGAGTGATAATATCATCCAGAGATTCGTTCTTCAAATATTTGAAGACAGAGAACTGAGTCTTCAACAGTTTAATCTTCGAGGCACGAATACCCACGTTCCCTTCGAATCTATTTTCAAGAGCATCCCAAAGCTCTCGAGCCGATGTATACTTTCTGAAAGTATGAAGGATCTCCTGTGGAAGAGCCATAGTGATAGCTGCGTGAGCCTTGCTTTCGGCTTCGTACATCTTCTTCTCCTCTTCCTCCATCTTGCTGTACTTCTTTATCACATCCCGACCTTCGTATTCCATGGTCGGTGGAATATATCCATCTTGGATGCACACCCACATCTTTGCATCCTGGTATTTAATATACTGAATAAACCGATCCTTCCATGCAACAAAGTCGGTTCCTTTTAACAGCCTTGGGGCCTTAGTGGCTGACCCCGCTTCGACTTCCATTTTCACCAATTCAGAGATATTAATTTGCGACATCTTCTCAAAAAACCGAAAAATTCAAAAATTTGTCCAAACAGTACTAAAGGCGAAGTTAAGAATAACTTCGCTTAAGTGTTAACTTCGCTGGAAAAATTCTTAAATTCGTGTGACTCGGCGAAGTTGAGAATAACTTCGCTTAGGTGAACTTAGCAGGTAAGCGAAGTTGAGGATAACTTCGCTTAGGCGAACTTATGAGGCAGGCGAAGTTGTGAATAACTTCGCTTAACCTTATATCTTCGCCGAAACCCTACTTTCAGTGACGGCAACTTGGCCTGAAGAACAGTAACTTCGCCCGATGAACACTGAAAATATTCAGATCTGTTGTCGACGATTCTGCAATTTCCGGTCGTTGTAAAGGCTTGAAAATGACTGTATATAGTGATTAGAACTCAATACGAAAAAAAACTCGTCCCGTGAATAGGTCAAACGAGACGTTTTCTACACCCGCGTGAAATCCCGAACCTCACAATCGAGCCGATGGCTCTGATACCAATTGTAGGTTCCTGGACGGATCGTACACGAGATATCCCGATATACACAGGTGCGGAATCCCTGTGTAGATCGTTACGGACGTAGAATGTTAGCTCACGAACACATGTACACACAATACGAACAACCACACGTTATATTGATAACTCAAACCGAGATGCTTACAGACTCACGTCAATAGACTCACACGTAACTGAACTCGATAACCAAAACCCTAAAATGACCAACAGAAAAACCGAGCGTAAACAGTAACCCGTAGGTTACTTATATACACGACAACTTCGCCTCAGGCGAAGTTGTCAATAACTTCGCTCGTTGAACAAGTTCGCCTAAGCGAACTTGTCAACAACTTCGCTCGGTTAACAAGTTCGCCTAAGCGAACTTGTCAACAACTTCGCTGTTACACAAACAATTACATAAACCATATTACAGACTCGATTACAGACTTTATACATATGAACTACTGACATCTATGCACCAACATATTCAATCAAGCATAGTTAGTTGCACGGTTTGCCCGAACAACCTTCTTATGGAAAGTATACCCGAATAGCCTTTCTTGAGTACAAAGTGTGCCCGGAAAAGGACTTTTAGCAGACAGTGTACTTGGAAAGTCAAGTTTTGAAATTACAAAGTATATCGAGGGAACAAAAGTGTACCCGAAATGTAAAGTTTGCCCGGTAAACAAGGTTTGCCCGAAAACACTTGTAACCTCAAAGAAATCATAAACACAAATATCACAGAGCATGCTAGGAATGAAATTAAACATATAAAAATTTAAGTGTGCTATAGTCTAAAATTTCAAAGAGCTTGCCCGAAAATCCTATGTTAGCACTAAGCTTACTAAGATATACATATTCAACTATCAGGTATGCCTAAGAACTAAACTAAACAGTTTAGTCTACCCGAGAGACTTCAACATATCAAACCATACCCGAAAATGACAAACTCAAATAATAGTATCTAAGTGTGCCCGGAAAGGTTAACAAACCTTACCTGAAATCATATTCACACAAATCACAAAGCTTACTTGGTGTACTAAACTAAGTTCACATAGTTTTCTAGGTATAACAATCATCATATAAAATGAAAAGCTTTCCCGGAACAAGAATTTCTTGTTAAAAGCTAGCTATAACACATATTCATCTCAAGACTTCAAGCTTGCTCGGGAAATTAGTACAATAGTGTACTCTACCCGAAAAGTGTAAACACTTCAAAGCATGCCCCAAAATCATAAACCTAGCCCAGAAATGACTAAGCTTGCCCGGAAAGGTTATAACGCATCAAACCTTACCCGAAAATACATATTCAACCATATTCAACTCTTTTGTGCCCGGAAAGGTCAGAAATCATCAAACCTTATCCGAACTTACATATTCAACCTATTAAAGGCAAAATGCAACACTTTTTGACATAAACCACTTGTCAGAATATATTTTTCATTAAAGATCATAGTTTAAGAGCAAATGGTGCATTTAGAGATCAAATTTCAGTTGTGTTTCTCTTCAAAACAATTTCTTCCATTTTCTGAAAAAATCTCAAAAATGGGATCATATTGACTAAGTAGCTTTCTCAATACTTCAATCTCAGCATTATTATGACAACATAGATAGGTTAACAGCAGGTATAAACTTAGCATGAATTTCATCTCTTTGGTGATATGATTAAGGTTCATTTAGTAGCATAATGCATTAATGGTCAACATTGTGCTATGATGCCTCATATCTCTTCTTAAAGCTTATTTGGCTTTCCCCATATCACCCCAATTTGACTCCAACCTCCTATATTTGGTCAAAAATTTGTTTTTTTGTATGACAGAACTTATTGGATCTTTTTGTATTTTTGATTTTCAAACATATATAGAGGTTGAATGTTGGACTTACTGTTAAATAACAAGCCTTTCATTCAAGATGAGACAGATTTTGTCAACATCTTTGTAGTTCTTGTTGTAACCCTCTTGTTTGATAAAATATTTAAAACACTTATCAACTTTTGGTTGATTTATTCAATCTTCCCCTTGTTTTTGATATTTTCTCAAATTTCCTTAAAGCATGTTCTTTATCATATTTAAAGATGTTTCATTTTTGGTTGACCAAATAACAACAGGATTGTGTATGACTGGGTAATCACTTTTCTGCCTATCATTTGGAGAGATTTATCTTGAGACATGCAAAGACAACTATGTATCTCCACATAAAGATTAGCATATTCATTATGTTTATATCACCTTAGATTTTACATTATCATGAGAAAGCAACCATGCATGTTAATGACTATACTAAGGCCTTTTAGCCTATTAAATCCATATGATTGGCTAAGTAGTCAATGTACTATCATTTCCCATTATATGTTTAGTTTAGTATTCAATCACCCCAATTTCTCTTAATTGGCAGGTAAATGGCTATCCTGTTTGACTACAAGTGATCAACAGGACCAAACATACATGTGAATATATGTACTTTCAAAGTCAGAGCTATTGATATAGTTTTAAGTGAAGGAATAAGAAACAAGTCATTATTGCCCCAAATGCGTTCATTTTTCAGGTCAATGGCTATCCTTTGAATCTGTAGAGATTTAAGGACCAAACATACACAAGTGCATGTCCTTCCAACTGGGAAAATGACATAGTTTTTAGCAAAAACAACTACTTGAGACTTTTCTTTAAAAATCCTTCTTATAAGCTTCTTTTAAAGCTTGAACTGAATAATCTTATCATATCTCTACACCATTAATCAACTTGCTCATGTTTTATCCAAAATAAAGTGAAATTCATTAGAAAATTCATTTTATCATTTAATTTTGACATAAGACTCATTTTGACACAAACAGTTGTCACACATAAACAAATCTTAATCAAACATAATATCATCAAGATAAGTAGACAGTATTAATCATTCAAGGTCTACCCTATCTTAATAACATCAGAAGATCATATAAAGCACATATTCAAGCAATTTAGCAGTGATGTCAGATAAGCTTACATTAACAAGTAATTCATAACAAGAACATTCATCCTAACATCAGAAATGCACATCAACTGATAAACATGCAAACATATCAATCAAATCAATCATGTTAAATTTTGCACAAATAATCAGTTAAAGCACATAACAGTTAACATATCAAGCAACATAATCAAGCATATTCACTAAACATTTATTATGTGTAACCTCTAACAAAATAATTAGTTAGCACAGACAGGTACACAACTAGGCACACATCCTTAATCAGATCTCATCAGAATTGATCATTCCCAGGGCTTTCAGAAGAAAGTTGAACCTGGTTCTATCAAGTGGTTTGGTGAATAGGTCTGCCAAATTATCACTTGTATCAACTCTTAGCATTTCAATCAAACCTTTTTCACCGCAATCTCTTATGAAGTGATGTCTGATTTCAATGTGCTTAGTTTTTGAATGTTGAACTGGATTCTTAACAGTAAAATATGCAGAAGTATTATTAATAAGAATAGGGGTGTTCAGAAAATTCAAACCAGAGTCCAACATCTGATTTTGAATCAATAGAACTTGTGCACAGCATGCAGATGTAGCAATGTATTCAGCTTCTGCAGTAGAGATTGAGACAGTAGTCTGCTTCTTGCATTGCCATGACACTAGCCTTTCACCCAAAAATTGACATCCTCCTGATGTTAACTTTCTTCTCATGTTACAGCCATCATAATCACTGTCTGTGTACGCAATCATATCAAAAGATTTATTCTTTGGATACCAAATTCCGAAGTCTGGTCTTCCCTTTAAATATCTAAAAATTCTCTTCACAGCATTCATATGGGAGACTTTTGGATTTGATTGGAATCTTGCACACACACATACAACAAACATGATATCTGGTCTTGTTGCAGTAAGGTACACCAGGGACCCATTTTTGGCTCTTTATTCATATTCATCTACAGGCTCCCCTTTTCATCTGCAATCATCTTTTCTTTAGTGTCCATTGGAGTTGAAGCAGTTTTGTACTCATGACAATTGAACTTGTTCAAAATGTCCTGCACATATTTGGTCTGGTAAATGAAGATCCCTTCAGCTTTCTGTTGAACTTGCAATTCAAGGAAGAAGTTCATTTTTCCCATAGAGCCCATGCTGTATTTGGACTTCATTACCCCTTCAAACTCCATGCACATTTGTTCATTTGTAGATCCAAAGATGATGTCATCAACATACACTTGTAACAGAAGCAAGTCTGATCCCTTTCTTTTGTAGAAGAGTGCCTTGTCAATGGCTCCTCTTTTAAAGCCATTTTCAAGAAGATGATTTGACAGCTCATCATACCAAGCTCTAGAAGCTTGGTGCAATCCATATTTGTTCAAATTATACACCCTATTTGGATACAAAGGATCCTCAAAACCTAGAGGTTGAGCTACATACACCTCTTCATCAATCTTTCCATTTAGGAATGCAGACTTAACATCAAGCTGGAACACCTTAATGTTCTTTGAGGAAGCATATGCAAGAAAGATCCTGATAGCTTCAAGTCTTGCAACAGGTGCAAAGACTTCCTCAAAGTCTATTCCTTCTTTTTGAAGGCATCCGAGTGCCACAAGCCTAGCTTTATTCTTAATCACCAAACCCCTCTCATCCATTTTGTTTCTAAAAACCCATTTAGTTCCCATTGCATATCTGTCTATTGGCCTATCAACAAGATCCCACACATGTAGGTCTCTGAATTGTGCCAATTCTTCCTGCATTGCTTCCACCCAACTATTGTCTTTTAGTGCTTGAGCAATGTTCTTTGGCTCTATTTGGGATAGAAATCAGGAGTAAAGACAGATGTTTGCAATATCAAAATGACTTCTTGTGACTCTTTCATGCAAATCTCCAATGATGTTTTCAGAAGGATGATTCTTTTCTACATAAGGAGTTTGTACAATCATATCTGTAGACATATTTGTGTCAAGATTTGTTTAATTGAGATCTGGTTCTTCAATGATCAAATCAGTTTCTGCATCATGAAAGTTTGGTGCTTCTTCATTATGTTGTCCTGAAGTAGATGCACCATTGTTTTCCAAATTCAGTCTTCGAAACAGATCTTGAAACCTTGCAGTAGATGCAGCTTCTTCTTCATTTGCTTGGTTACTCGTGTTTCCCTCATTCTGAACTTGATCATTCTGTACTTCTTGATTGTATTGATTGATCTCAGTATGATCATGATCAGGACTGTGATTGTATTCTTGATTATTTTCTTGATCTTGCTCAACAATATCACATGAGGAATTCTTCACAAAGGTATATTCCTTTTCTATTCTAGCAACCTTCTTCCATAATTCTTCCAAGTCCAATGTTTTCTTCTTTTTCTCTTCAATTACACTGGTCTTGTAGAATGTATCATCAAAGTCTTCAGGATAAATCTTGAAAGACCTTATTAACTTTTCATGATCAAACAGCCATGCTGCACCATCAACTGTGTTGAACTGATTCTCATTAAAGATGATGTCAGATGACTCTATAACACTCAAATGGTCTTTCACATATACTCTGTATGCTTTAGAGTGTGTAGAATATCCAACAAAGAAACAATCTAGGGATTTTGTTTGAAACCTGTTCAAATAATCCCTTGTGTTCAGAAGAAAACATTTGCATCCAAAGGGCTTGAAAAACTTGATATAAGGCTTTCTGTTGTGGAATATTTCATATGGTGTCTTGTTACGCCTTTTGTTTACAAGTACCCTGTTCTGAACATAGCAGGCCGTATTTATGGCTTCAGCCCAAAAAGTAACAGGTAATTTAGCATCTGCTAACATGGTTCTTGCAGCTTCAATCAAAGTTCTATTCCTTCTTTCTGCAACACCGTTTTGTTCAGGAGTTCTAGGAGATGAAAATTGTTGTAGTATTCCCTTTTCTGCAAAAAATTCTTGCACAACTCCATTTTTGAACTCAGTACCATTGTCACTTCTCATCATTTTAACCTTTTTATTCAATTTGTTCTCAATCATTGTTACACAACCCTTAATCAGCTCTGTAGTCTCATCCTTTGTACTTAAGAAATAAACCCGAATATATCTTGAATAGTCATCAATGATCACAAGACTGTATCTTTTCTTTCCTATACTTGGTACACTCACAGGACCAAAAAGATCCATGTGAAGTAATTCAAGTATTTGATCAATTGAGTTGATGAGCTTTGGCTTATGAGTAGATTTGTGTTGCTTTCCTTTCTGACATGAACTACAGTGATCTTCCAATTTGAATTCTCTTGTAGGTAAGCCAATCACATGCTCACCTTTCACAAGTCTGTTCATGTTCTTCAAGTTCACATGACACAGTTTCCTATGCCACAATTTTGACTCATTTTCAGTGGCTTTGGACACAAAACATGCACCTCCCCTAGAAACAGCTTCTTTCATATTCAATTCATATAGGTTGCCATTTCTTGGTGCCATCATCATAATCATTTCAGGCGGGATTACAAACCCAGGTTTTAGGATGAAACAGTAGGAATCATCAAAACTGACTTTGTAACCCTTATCACACATTTGTGAAATACTCAGTAGATTATACTGAAGACCTTCAACATGAAATACATTATCAAATGAAACTTTTCCATTTTTCAAAATTCCTTTCCCAACAATATTTCCACCATTTTCATCACTCCCAAATGCTACAGTACCTTCAAACTTTTCTTCATAATTGACAAGTGATCTTTTGTCACAGGTCATGTGCCTAGAACAACCACTATCCATATACCATATGTCATTCAGAGGAGTGGACTATTCCTACACAAAAGATAAAGTTTGATTAGTTGAGTGATGACGTGCAAGCTAGATCAACTTGCAGCTCATCAGATTCTGTTTCAGTGGCAGCTTGGGAAGTGAGTGTTGTTGGTTCAGGATCTCCATGAGTGACTTCTATATTGTCTGAATTGTCTGTCTCATAACCACACTCTCTTGGGGTTTTAATAAATGAGATTGAATTCTGGCATTCTGCTGAGTTAGTGGCATACTCCTTTATCACATAGTCCTTCTTTTCAGAGTAGTCTCTTACATCAGCAAGTGCCTCAACCTTAGTTTCAGCCTTAGGTTTCCAAAGGAATCCTTCAGGTTCATATCCATGTTTCAGTAGAAACTTTTCATCACCAGTAAGTTCAGTGGTATTCTTTCTAGTAAAGACACCCCTGTTTTTTGTCTTCTCACTACTTGAGATCCTTGAGAACTATCAGATTTGACAGATTGTGCATCCCTTTTAGGAATTAATCTCAGGGATTGAAAGCCCTTTTTGACATGTCTCTCATGCTTTACAGGAGATTTACTCCTTTGAGCATGCTTAGCCACATGTTTCTTGGATTTCATTGAAGGCTTTTGGCTTTCTTTCTTCAGATCTTCCTTTTCACAAACTTTTGTTTGTACACAACAAAGTCTTGTCCATACTTTGTTTCATCTGGGACATGAAAAGGCTTGAATTTGAGTCTTTCATTACAAGAATCTGTATGATGACCATACTAGTCACATTTCTTGCACCAAACCTTTCCTTTGTATTTCTCATGTTCCTTTTCTTTCTTGAATCTTTCACTTGGTCTGGGTTCTTTTGACTCCAATGGTCTTCTGATTCTTTAGACTATCAAAGTTGATTGAGAAAGGAACAAATTCCTCAATCTTGATGTCTTGTCTATCAGTCTTGCTCTTTACAAATACAATTTTTTGCATATTCAGTGATTCTTCATCTTGACTCTCTCTATGTCTTGATTGTTTCTTCTCATATTCTTCCATGGTTTCCACTTCTTCAATATCAAGGATTTCATGATTAGATAAAATAGGATAAATAGGGATGATGTTTTTCACATCCATATTTTCTTTTACCCTTTTCTTGTTGTTCTGCTTTATCTTTTCCAATACTGCTTGGCTTGGAGGCCTTACAACATTGAGAAGAATATGGTCCTTGGGTTCCTTTTATTGGAACTATGTTTCTATTTATTTTTGTTTCTAATTGGTCTGGCGCCCTTTTACCTAATTTACCTTCTTCTTTTAACATATGTCAAAGGACACATGCTCTCTCTTTATTCTTTCATTATGTTTCTTCATTCTTGATGTGATAGGTGGATACATTGGAAGTTTGTCAATGGATTCTAGTTTCTTGTATTTTCTTCCTCTTTCAGCTGCTTTGATTTCCTCATCAGTGATTTGATCACTCAAATCACTCGTCATCTTGATTTAAATCATTTGAATCAAAGTCATCTTTAGAGACTTGAACTCCAATTGACTTTTCTTCTTTCAAATCTTTCTTCACTACAAACTCTCCTTCTTCACTCACCTCAACATTTTTATACAAATCCATAAGTTCTTCTTTGTCTTGAAAAACATCTTTGAATTGTTGTAGATATGCATGTCTTTTCTCTTTATCAACTTTTGGCATACAGTTGTTGTTGAATGGTGGTGGTACTGCTTTGTACTTGTCTTATTCCTTTACTTGATTTAGAATTCCACAGATATTTCCTGTGAAGACCAAGTTCTTCAAGAATTCATTGTCAGTTTGCAGTTTTGTGTTTTGCACCTTCTCTTCTATAATCATTTTCTTCAACCCATCTATTTCAGTTGTGAACATTTTCTGATCTCTATAACTGTTTACACAATCTTCTTCCAAACTTTTCATTCTTTCTTCACTTACCAGTTCACTTGCCTCATATGCATTGATGATACTTTGTTTCTTAAAACACTCACTTTCCAGCTTGCCTACTTTTATTTTTAAATCATTGATAACTTCATTTAAATCAATAGTAGGAGCAGAGTGTACCTGAGATGATGATCCAGTTTCTTTCTCAATTATGGCCATGAATGCCACATTTTCTTTCTTGATATCATCTGCAATGTCTTCTTCATGATTGCTCCAATCAAAGTTACCCTCATGCTGTGTAGTTACCGCAACATTTCCTTGATTTCTGATCTGATTTTGATTGGCTGGAATAGTGTTGTTTGGAACAGTTTGAAGGTTTTGGTTGTTGTTTATCTGAAAATCTTGATTCTGAGGCACTCCTTGATTATGATTGTTCATTTGAGGTTGGAAGTTGTTGAAGTTGGGATTATAGTTGTTGTTGGGATTGTTGTTAAAGTTGTTGTTGAAGTTGTTGTTGTTGTTGATTATCTACTGATTCTGTTGATATTGAGGTTGCTGATTTCTTGGTTGGTTTTGAAACTGGTTCATTTGAAAGTTTCTTGGCATGTTACATTCTCTTGCAAAATGACCAGGCTGTTGACAATTATAGCAAATGGCTTTTGACTTATCAAAACCAATTCTTTCATTAGGCCCTGATAGGAGTGACCTACCAGTCCTTTAGTATAGCCTTTTGCTTCTAAGAGCCAACATGGCTGCTTGCCACTTCAAATCCATGTCCTCCAAGTCATCAACATCTATTTGCTCAAGATCATCTTGTACCATACTTGTGTGAATTAAATTCTTTTCAACAAAAGCATTATATGACTCTGTAAACATTGAAAACAAGGCCTGCGTTTCATTGCCTTGACCATTTCCACCACTAGTATGAGGTACATTCCCACATGCCATTGAGGCAGAATCAGTGTCATCAATCAGTTGCACATTGAATCTTTGCTGGTTACCAAGATTACTTGTGCTACCACCAACAAAAGATTTTGGTGTATCAACATTATGCTCAACTGGTTCTTCAATAATGGGAATCTGCTGTTGATTCTTTGTAGTCAAATTTCCCATAGGAGCAATCAATGCATTTGAAACATTGAAGCAAGGTCTTTCCTCCTTAATCATTTCATTCTCTATCATCTCAATCTCTGCAGCTTGAAGGAAGCACACTACATCATCCAATTTCAAGTAATTGAAGTTGTGCTTCTGAAGGATGAATTTGCAGGCAGTGTACCATTCCTTTGGCATAGAGTTGAGCAGCTTGGTGTTCAAGTCAAAGTCAGTCATAACATAGTCTGTGGTTCTGAGATCATTCACTATTGCTAAGAACCTTTCAATAATAGACTTCAACCTTTCTCCATCTTTATACTTAAATCTTTCTAGTTGTTGTTTTAGTCTCTGCTTCTTGATGTTTTTGAGCTCAACATTTCCCTCAAACATTTCAAGTATTGCATCATTCATTTCCTTGGAAGTGGCATGATGTGCAACCTTGGTAAGTATCTCCCAAGACAAACCTAACTTTAACATTGCTAAAGCCTTGTCATCTATTTTTCTCATTCTTTCCCTCACAGCAGCAACTGCTGCTGGATTTGCACCTTCCTCAACATTGCCTTGGGGACCGTTCCTGATTGAGTTCCACATATTAACATCATTATAGCAAACGGCTGCTTCAAACAAGACCTTCTATTTTGTGAAATTTTTCTGTCCATACAGTCTAGGAATCTTGTTAGTAGACACTTCTTGTTTTTCGTAACCAGACATTTTGAGAAATCAAAAATAGTTTCTTTGTAAAAATAGAGTTCAAGAATAATCAGATCTGAAAACCGGTTGTTCAGATCTGATGTGTATGATGCGATTAGAACAATATTTATATATAAAAATTAAAGCTTTAAACAAAATAAGGAAGAGAAAACACCAAATGATTGTAGATCTGGAAGAAAAATGAAGAACAGAGCTGCTGACGTCACTTGTTAATGGAACAGTGGTCTGCTTACGTCATCTTTCTTCAAATCTTCAATCAACAACAAGAATCTTTCCAAAATAGCAGCAACAAGCTCTGATACCACTTGTCAGGTCCCCGATTTCAGTTGGATCTTACTCAAATCATGTCATAAATCACAAAGATAGATGTGTCGACAAGGGAGTTAATGACGGGTTGCTATATTTAGAAAGACTATTGTTTGTTAAAGGCGGAATCAATAATAAACAGGGCAGTGGCTATTACTAATCAAAGGTAACTAACAATCACAAGATTCACTCAAAAGATTTCCATTTATATAATATTCATCATACAAAGGGTAATCGATTTAGGGTTTCTTGAAGGAAAGTTTATCCGTACTATTCTAGGATCGCCGTCACTTTCGAGAAATATTTCTTATCCGAAAAGTGTAAAGGCTCAAATCCGTAGGAGGCGTGCCCTAAATTATTCTATTTATAGGCCTGCCATCCTAGGACAGCTGTCATTCCTTTTAGAAACCCAAAACGTAAATCCATATTCAAATTACATATTCAGAATTATTCTAAGTGTAAAACAAATCTTCCGGGTAGGCTTTTCCACAATATTCATTTTCCGAGTAGGCTGTGTGCTCTGCCATCCTTCAGGACTTGGTAACATAGAAGTGTGCCCGGGATCAGTTTCCGGGTAGACTTTACTTGAAGAGTATTTTACCAAGTAAAATACTCACCGGGTAGACTTCAATCTTCTTGACTTTGCCAGACTTTGCCCGACAAACCCTTACGAGCAACCTTGTTCTTCGATTGGTCCATTCAACTCTTTGCTAGAAAGCAACTTATTAGCAAAGTGTACTCGGCAGCACTGTTCCTTTCTTGAGTTGAACCTTGCCCGATGTTACTTAGAAATATTCCATTAAAACATCAAGCCTACTTGGACCACAATTATTAATGAATACCTTGCCCGGTCTTCCAATCACTTGGCTTCATGAGCTTGGTTAGCCAAAAGCTTACTCGGGAGTGAACTTTACTTGGCTCTGAAGAACAGACTTGCTTGATAAAGTGAACCTTGCCCGGATCTGCATAAACTAGTGAACCTTGCCTGGCAATGCACTAATTTGCAAACCCTGCTCGGATATCCACTAATGAAGACTTCTTGAAGATCACCTTGCCAGATAGACAAAATATCGTACCCGGCTAAGTAAAAGCTTGCTCGGAGGTCTAAGGTGTGCCCGGATCCATACTTAGCGAATTCTGAGGAGGTTGAGAAGATTCCAATATTCCATATGTCTCTTAGAACAAATCTTTGACTCAACAATCTCCCCCTTAGGTCAATTGTTTGACTTAGCAAAAAAGAGGCCGATGAATCAAACTTTCCTACCTAAACCTCAATTTCAAGAACAAAGTTCCAGTAGCCATCAGAATCAGAGCTACTAAAAAATTGAAGAGATGTTGATCCAAATCATGACCAAAACAAATGAATCAGAAAAAAAGGCCGACTCAAAAGCCATTGATATCAGTGAAGTATTGTTGAAGCATGAAGTTGACCTATAAAGTCAACAACCATCATTGCAGAATCTAGAAACTCAATCAGACAGATTGCCCGACAATTGCCTGAAAGACCACCTGGCGATCTTCCAAGCAACATTGTAACCATTGCTCAGATGCCAAAATATGCAAAGTTTCTAAAGGAAGTGCTAACCAACAAAAGGAATCTGGAGGAACTCTCGCATGTCACCTTAAGTGAAGAATGTTTAGCTAACATCTAGAAATAGCTGCCGCTGAAAATGACCAATCCAGGGAGCTTTACTATCCCTTGTCTCATAGGAAATTTGTGTGTTAGCAATGCCCTGGCCGACCTAGGAGCTAGTATTAACTTAATTCCTTATGCAGATTTGCAAAACTAGGGATAGGAGAACCAAAGCCCACCCGCATGAGCATTCAGTTAGCAGGCCGATCTGTTAAATATCCTCGGGGCATTGTTGAAAACATGTTTGTCAAAATTGACAAATTTGTTAAATTCACTCTCAGGGTCAGTGACAAGACAATCACTTTTGACATAGGAAAATCTATGAAACATCCACAACATCACGATGAGAAATTATACTGTGTTGACGTCATCGATTATATCGTAAGTTGCAATGTGCAGAAATCCACCATAAAAAACCCACTACAAACACAAATCTTAACCGAAATTATCACCAAACCCGTTTTAGAAAACGAAAATCTCAATATTATCAACAACAATCAAGAAACATCAGAAGTAGTATTTGAGATCACTGAATGTAACGAAAAATCAAAACCATCAATTGAAGAACCACCAGCCTTAGAGTTAAAAGAACTCCCAAACCATCTTGAATACGCCTTTCTAGAAAAAGACTCTCAACTCCCAGTAATTATTTCATCTCACATTTCTAAAGAAGAGAAAGACAAACTTTTTAAGGTTCTTAAGAATCTTGAGAAGGCTATCGCATGGAAAATCATGGATATCAAGGGCATCAGTCCTTTATTTTGTACTCACAAAATCCTCATGGTGGAAGAATACAAACCCGTGGTCCAACATCAAAGAGGTCTCAATCCCAACATGCAAGATGTAGTGAAGAAGGAAGTAATCAAACTCCTTGATGCCGGATTAATCTACCCAATCTTATATTTACCTTGGGTTAGTCTAGTTCAATTAGTACCCAAGAAGGGAGGAATGACATTTGTAATGAACGAGAAGGATGAGCTAATACCAATGAGGACTATCACAGGCTGACGAGTTTGTATTGACTACCGGAAGCTTAATGACGCTACAAGAAAAGATCATTTTCCACTTCTATTTATCTATCAAGTTCTTGAACGTTTATCCGGAAAAATGTTCTACTGTTTTGTTGATGGATTTTCCAGATACTTTCAGATTCCCGTTGCTCTTGAAGATCAGGAGAAGACAGCCTTTACATGTCCGTATGGAACCTTCTCCTATCGAAGAATGCCATTTGGACTATGTAATTCTCTGGCCACCTTCCAACGTTGCATGGTGGCCATCTTTCATGAAATGGTCGAACACTCTATGGAAGTTTTCACGGATGACTTCTCAGGCTTTGGAGACTCTGATGCGTGTTGTGTGTAGCTTATAAAATTTAATGGATTGGGGTTTTAGCTTTCTCACAAGATCGTGTTTTAAATTTATAAAAGTGATTTCTATTAAGACTTAACACACACAAAATAGACAAGTGTACCTATAGTATATGTTGAATAGTATTGGTAAGAACCAAGTATCGATCCGTGGACACAAATATTTCTAATAATGGATCTTCGTCTTACTTTAATCGGAGGGTGTAATCATTTTGAGGTTGATTTTTAAACTTTTTATTAAACATAAATACTTATATATAATATATAGGTGAAGTTTACCATCTAAGATCAAGAATTCACTCCATGATTCCTTGATGATTATATACTAAACATGTGATAAACTAGTGTAATAATATTTGATAGAATAGCCCCTCATTTCTAAGTGAGCATATCCTATGACATAAAATAAAGTAGCATGAGCATCTTAAAGTCAACCATTTCCTAATGTCATGCTACCACGAGAATGTCAATTTGAGTTGGCAAGCAGTTTAGTAAAGTATAAAGATTAGGATTGACTTTGATTTCTCAAATACCAATTCTAACAACTTTGGGTGGTTATAGTTCATCACACAACCTCCCCTTGGTTGATTTAAGTAGGTTATAATTACACATTCCATTGACATATGATTTCTTTAACTAGCATGATAACCTAAGCAATCGTGTTAACAATGTTATTTCAGAATTACCAAAACTAGAGAAATAGATCACAGATTTTATCTCATCATTTCTAAGTACAATATAAGGATCTATGTTTCGATAAATTATCAAAGTATTCTTTCTTTTAAGATCATGAATCGATCATGAATGATTGCCAACATTGATTGTCAATCACAAACTTTGAATTGTTGATTTAAGGTAGTGAAACATTTCTCATCAAAAGATAATTGCAAAATAACCATGACTTTACTAAACTAAATCACATGTTAAACATAATCATCAAGTAAAACAAAGCTTCTTCATAGATTTTAGATGGTAAATGGAGTTTAGCTCATGATGAGCATGATTATGAACATTAAAAGAGATGAAGATAACAAACACATGATTAAACTTAGAAAACTCTAATCAAATGTAGAATCTTCCTTCTTAATGATGATGATGGATGATGATGATGATTATGATGATCGATGATCACTTCCAAGCCTTCAAACTCTCCACACGGTCTTCAATATAAGTGTAATGTGGGTGTTTTTATAAGAGAAAACTGTTTAGAAACCTTCTTCAAGCACACCAAGTGAGTGTAACTTAGGCCACTATTTATAGGTTGTCTGGAGAGAGAGGCACGACCCTGTGCTTAAGGAGACATGACCCCGTGTCAACGTGTCGTAGTTGCATGTTGTCAGATCGTATAGTGATGACACACCACGGGGGCGTACTTCTGAGACACGTCCCCGTGCTTTATATTGACATGTGCTGAATTTCATTTTGTCTTATCTGAAGCTGACCACGGCCCCGTGGCCTAGGAGGCACGACCTCGTGCTTTTATTATGACATGTGCTAATTTTTTTGTGTTTTCTTGTGTTCAGAAGCATGTGGGCGTGTTTCTTGGAGCATGGGGGCGTGTTTCTTGTTTTTTCTTGTGTTTTCTTCCATTTTTTTCGTCTTTTCGATTGTTTATTTTTTTGAGGCTTGGGTTTACATGAAATTGCATTTTATTATGAAAAGTAGCTTTCTGAGCTATGTTATTTGATAGAAGTTGCAGTTTTTAGGGACCATTTAATGCTAAAAATATGTATATTTTATATACATAAGACTCCTTCGATCATTATTTGAAAAACCTAGACAATTTGTTGGCTAGGTGTGAAGAAGTAAACTTAGTACTCAACTGGAAAAAATGTCACTTTATGGTCAAAGAAGGTATTGTTCTCGGTTATAAGATATACCAAGCACGATTAGAAGTTGACAGGGTAAAAATCGAAACCATATCCAAATTTCCGCCACCAACTTCAGTCAAAGCCATTTGAAGTTTTCAAGGTCACGCAGGATTCTATCGCCGATTCATAAAAGACTTTTCCAAAATTGCTAGACCTATGACCAAACTTCGGGAGAAACATGCACCATTCTTCTTTTCTGAAGAATGTGCTGGATCATTCAAAATATTGAAAGACAAACTTGTCAACGCACCAATCATGACTACATCCGATTGGACCCTTCCATTTGAAATCATGTGCAATGCAAGCGACTTTGCAGTTGGAGCCGTACTCGGACAACGCAAAGAAAAATATTTTCAGCCAATTTACTATGCTAGTAAAACTCTTAATAATGCACAAGAAGATTACACCACAACAGAAAAAGAGCTATTAGCAGTAGTTTTCGCCTTTGAAAAGTTTAGATCCTACCTAGTTCTTTCCAAAACCATAGTTTACACCGATCATGCCGCAATACGATACCTCTTCACCAAGTAGGATGGAAAACCTAGACTTATCCGATGGATTCTCCTACTCCAAGAATTCGACATACAAGTTAAGGACAAGAAAAGAGCAGAGAATGTAGCCGCATACCATCTTCACGCTTAGAATGCCCAGCTTCAGAAGAACATCACAAGGAAATTATCGATGATAATTTTCCACATGAAGTTCTCATGCATATTCAAGCATTCATGAAAGAGGAGGATGAAAGTCCTTGTTTTGCCGATTTCGCGAACTATCTAGCTTGTGGGATCCTAAGAAAAGGGCTAACTTATTAACAACGGAAGAAATTCTTCTCCGACCTTAAATTCTACTTTTAGGAAGATCCATACTTGTTTAGCATAGGTGCCGATCAGGTTGTTCGTAGGTGTGTATCATGAAAGGAAGCCTTAGATATTCTCAAACACTGCCATGAAGGACCAACTGGTGGACACCACAGCACCGCCACTACGGTCTAGAAAAGTGTTTGATGCAGGATTTTTCTGGCCCACCATATATAAAGCCACACATGCTTTAATCCAAGCATACGATGCTTGTCAAAGAGCCGGAAACATCTCACCCAAAAATGAGATGACTCAAAAAGGCATTCAAATTTGTGAAGTCTTTGATGTATGGGGAATAGATTTCATGGGCCCATTTCCTATCTCATTCGGGAATAAGTACATCCTTGTAGCAGTCGACTATGTGTCTAAATGGGTAAAATCTCAGGCTCTTCTCACTAACGATGCTAGAGTAGTTGTACGATTTATGAAAAAGTTATTTTCATGATTCGGTACTCCAAAAGCCCTAATCAGCGACAGAGGTACCCACTTCTGCAATAACTTAATGGAAAAAGTCTTAGCACGATATGGAGTTCACCCCCGATTGGCCACACCATATCACCCTCAGACCAGTGGGTAAGTAGAAGTTCCCAATAAGGGAATTAAAAGGATCCTCGAAAGAACTATAGAAATGAATCACAAAAATTAGGCTAGAAAATTAGATGACGCGTTGTGGGCCCTTAGGACAACCTACAAAACCCCCATAAGAACAACACCCTTCAAACTTGTTTATGGGAAAGCATGTCATCTACCAGTAAAACTAAAACACAAGGCTTAGTTGGCCCTTAGAGCAGTAAATTTTGATCTAATGTCTGCCGGTAAAAATTAGGAAGATCAAATTCACGAGCTCGAAGAACTAAGAGCACTGGCCTATGAAAACTCCTGGTCTTACAAGGAAAAGACTAAACGTTTGCACGACGCCCACTTGAAAGGGAAAAAGAAATTTCAAGTTGACGATCATGTACTGTTATATAACACACGTTTATGACTTTTTCCAGGAAAGTTATATCCTGTTGAGTAGGCCCATACATAGTTGAATCAGTTTTTAACTATGGGACAGTCGAGATTTCAAATTCTGACGGTGTCAAACCCACATTCTAGGGTTGGGCGTATGACCAACAGTTGGTACCACATTTGTAAATATATCAGAGTTAACGATGTAAGCGGAAGTCTTTTAAACATATGGATTTAACATAATATTCACATTAACAAAAGACGGGATATAAAAGTTCCCGTTAGTGTTTTACAAAACATTTACTTGTTTTATTACAAACCACCACTTTTATATATTTTAAGTTTCAACAAAAGATCTGAGCCATCGGATATCTTGAACACTTTGTCTTCCCAAGCTCTAATCTTGATTACCTGCAACATGTTTAGAAAATACGTCAGCAACGAATGCTGGTGAATATGCTGACTCTAAAATATTTTCTTTTACTTTATTACCCCTCGAGACTACGTAGGTCTCGGCCCATCGTGGCTTAGGAATAACAAAGTTATAAAACAATACAATTATAAACTCAAGTCTCTACACTAAATACCCCAGCAAAAACCGCAGTGTTCGACTTAGTTAAGTACCTATTCGTATACACATGGTCATTTTCTCCCCGCAAGTGAGCGTCAATATGACCAGGTGTGGTGTGCCTACCACATATGTTAGGATCCAAACAAACGTACACGATAGCCTGAGGGCTAGTGCTTATACCTTTGTTTATAAATGTTTTAGTGACACGTAGTCTCATGTAAAAGTTTCCATTTAACACATTGACTCGTTTTAAAACAAGTTTATAAAGTTTGGGGCGTATTCACCTTTTTTGATTTGGATCGTCTTCAATACACCGTTCGAGGGTCTTTTCCGTTGCTATCCCGCACCTATAGTACGAGTATAACCTTTTGTTAGTCGGATATACAATCCGGCTTAGCACCTTTAGTCTTTAATAGTCTTTACCTTGACTAAATTTTCTTTACTTTAAAACCTTAGTTAAAAAGTATTCTTTTTTCTTTTAAACCTTTAGTTTAATATATCTTTCTTTTATAAGATAACCTGTAGTTAATCTTATTTTTCTTAAAAACCTATGTTTCTTCTTCTTTAAGAAACGTATGCTTTCCATTTCTTTATTATTTAAGAATATTCATAATTAAATAATAATCTATAACAAAGTATTAAATATAATCACATTGATATATATATATATATATATATATATATATATATATATATATATATATATATATATATATATATATATATATATATTATTCATATTGTTTTCTTTCCTTTATTATATTTCCTTTTATTTTATCGAGGTATCGAGTATTTCCTCGACTTAGGGTTTTAAGCCTTTATAATATTTTATTATTATTTTATTTTCCATCATGCCTACTTTTGTCGGCTTATAATAATTCTAGACGATCGAGAAACACTTTGATGTCTTTTACCCTTTTCAACTCTTTCTTGATCATCACTTCACGTTGGCACGCAAAACGAGGCACCAAAACTTCTTCTCACGTCGGCACGCTTTACGAGGCGGGTCGTCATCGTCGAGGCATCTAGATGGTAACTCCTTCTTGGTTGGAATGGTATGTGGCACGCACTTCGAGGAATCGGGAACGAAAATCGAGTATTATGGACACTCTTTTCAAGGTGGATCGAGGTTATGATTTATAATGTTTAGAGAGATGTTAGAGAGAGAAATGTATGTGAATTTTTGAGTGTGAAATGAATGAACCCGTAACTTGCTATTTATAGGCAAATCAGGCAGGGCATCGCGATACGCGATGGCCCTTTGGCCTTGGTGTCGCGTATCGCGACGTAGTAGTGCACAGTCATCACTAGACGTGCCACGTGGCGTCACGTGACAGGCGTTGTGCCACGTGGTGACACGTGGCGGACATTGTGCCATGTGTGACACGTGGCACGTCACGTGGCTTGTGTGTCAGACAACCCATCGCGATGCGCGATGGGTTTCCCTTCTGATCCATCGCGTATCACGATGGGTTAGGAAATCGGAATTTTTTGTTTTTAATCTTAAGGTTTAGAAATTGACCTTCCTAGTCCCTTGACTTTTGAAACTTGGTATTTTTGACCTGATATTTTCACAATGTTACATCCTTCCCGCCTTGAAATAGCTCTCGTCCTCAAGATTTGCTTTTTAGAATAAATGGGGGTATTACTTCTTCATCTTGGATTCGAGTCCCCAAGTGTATTTGGGGGCCTCTTCGTGAGTCCCACTTTACTTTTACGATTTTCAAGGTTCGTCTCTTTAATTTATTTTTTTTCGAATCTTCGATTGAAATTGATTTTTCTACAAATTTTAAGTTCTCATTAATTTCAACATCTTTTAATGGCATAGATAGAGATTCGTCGGCTAAACATCTACGTAGATTTGAGACGTGGAATACATCATGTATCCCATGCATTTCCTTGTCGCAATCGATATGCACAAGTACCAATTCGTTCAAGTACCTCGAAGGGTCCAAGGAATCGAGGACTTAGCTTTCCTTTCTTTCCGAAGGGAACTACGCCTTTCCATGGCGAGACTTTCAAAAGAACTTTGTCACTAACATTGAATTCCTACGGCTTACGACGGACATCGGCGTAACTCTTTTGGCGATCACGTGTCGTCTTAAGTCGTTCGCGGATTTGTAGAATTTTATCGGTGGTTTCTTGGACTATTTCGGGTCCAGATAATTGATTGTATCCGGTTTCAAACCAGCACATGAGTGTTCACATTTTCGACCATATAACACCTCGAATGGTGCGGCTTGAATACTTGTATGATAGCTATTCTTATACGAGAATTCCATTAGGGGTAAATGGTCAACCCAGCTTCCACATAAGTCTATCACACAAGCGTGGAGCATATCTTCCAATGTTTGAATTTTCCTTTCACTTTGCCCATCAGTTTGTGGGTGATAGGAGGTGCTAAGGTTTAGCTTTGTGCC
Source organism: Bidens hawaiensis (assembly GCF_021521415.1). Taxonomy (NCBI): domain Eukaryota; kingdom Viridiplantae; phylum Streptophyta; class Magnoliopsida; order Asterales; family Asteraceae; genus Bidens; species Bidens hawaiensis. Next base: position 231,944 of record NW_027494384.1, read on the forward strand.
TAACGATGTTGTTCACACAGATACGCGCTAATCTATCTATTGAATACGTCTCATTGATGGGTATGAAGTAAGTGGATTTCGTTAATCTATCCACAATGACCGAAATAGCATTATGTAGTCGAGTCGTTTTCAGGAGTTTTGTGATAAAGTCCATTGTTATTAACTCCCACTTCCAAAAGGGAAGTTCGGGTTGCTGAAGCAATCTCGACGACTTTTGATGTTCATCCTTGACCTTTAAACAAGTTAAACATTTCGCAACATGCGAAGCGATATCCTTTTTCATCCCTTTCCACCAGTAGTTCGGTTTGAGATTTTGATACATTTTATCACTACCAGGGCGCATCATGTATTTTGACTTATGGGCTTCGTTCATAATCTTTTCACGTAAGTCTCCAATGTTCGGTACCCAAATCCAATTTCCCATTCTAAGGATACCATCGTCACCCTTGACTAGCGAGTCAATGGTGCCGTTATGTTTTTCGTCGGAAATCGTGTTTTCCTTGATAGCTTGAAATTGAGCGGTTTTTATTGGTTCGATGAGATCAACTTGGAGTTCTAACCTTAACGCTCGGACTCTTTTTGGCTTTTCATGTTCCGTACGACTTAAGGCATCGGCTACAACGTTAGGCTTGCCTTCGTGATGGACGATCTCATAGTATTAGTCATATAAAGTTTCCATCCAACGTCGTAGACGCATGTTAAGTTGTTTTTGCTCGAAAATGTGTTTTAAACTCTTATGATCGGTATACACGATAAATCTTACTCCATAGAGATAGTGCCTCCATATCTTAAATGCGAAGATTATGGTGCCTAACTCTAGATCGTGAGTTGTATAGTTCTTTTCGTATACCTTGAGTTGACGATAGGCATATGCGATCACTTTCTTTCGTTGCATCAGTACGCATCCTAAACCGGAATGAGACAACAAAATCTTCAGTACCTTCTGGTAAGGCCATATAGGTGCTTGAGTAAGCTTTTGTTTAAGTATATTGAACGCCTCTTGTTGTTTTGTTCCCCATTCATACTTGATATTTTTACGAGTCAAAGAACTTAGGGGAAAAACTATACGAGAAAAGTTTTCAATGAACCTTCGAAAGTAGCCGGCCAAACCTAAGAAACTTCGGATCTCGGTTGGTGACTTTGGAATCTCCCACTTTTAGATGGCTTCAATTTTAGCGGGATGGACTTGAATACCATTCACGTTTATGACATGTCCAAGAAATTCCACTTCGTGAAGCCAGAACTCGCATTTTGAGAACTTGGCGTACAACTTCTCAGTTCTAAGTAATTCAACTAAGGTTCGAAGATGAGTTTCGTGATCAACCTTATACTTAGAATAAATGAGTATGTCGTCGATGAAGACGATAACAAATTTATCTAAGTAAGGTTTACAGATTCGATTGATCATTTCCAGAAACACAGATGGTGCATTTGTAATTCCAAACGGCATGACCGTGAACTCATAGTGTCCATACCTTGTTTGGAATGCAGTTTTCGGAATATCTTCAGATTGAACCTTGAGTTGATGGTAACCAGAACGAAGGTCGATTTTCAAAAAATAACTAGCACCTTGGAGTTGGTCAAAAAGATCATCGATTCGAGGGAGTGGATAACGATTCTTGATGGTAACTTTGTTACAAACTAGGTAGTTGTGACATTCGTCAATTCCAGGTTAACTCCGTTAACTCAACTCCGTCAATTCAAACTTAAAGATCACTGAATTTATAACGCACACCTCATTACATTTAAACTAGGGTTTAAATGACGCTTGACACTTACTACATGTGTAGTCTTTCGGGAATTGCACCGAAATGCAAACGAGTTGACGCAAACCATTGGTGAATAAATGAAAAACGTCAAAACAATAATTATGTGATAATTATGTGTTAGACATATGTGATACTTGATTATATTATATGTGATGCTAGACAAGAAACAAGAACTAGTTAATTTAAGCTAGAAAAGTACAAACTAGAAGTTGAGGGACCAAAGTGTATTATATTATTATTAATAATATTATAAAACCCTAACTCTCCTCTCTCTTTCCCTCACATTAGACTAAGGCAGACCCCCCCCTGCTCTCCCTTGCGATCGGCTCACACACACACACATATCTCTTGGTTTTTGATCTTGTTTTTCACAATTGAAGCATCCTACATCCGTTTCTAGCTATCTTCTACCTTCCTCTTGCTTATTTTTGTGCTTTTGAAGGTATAATTATAAACCCTAGAATCTGGAAATTATATATATGATGTTCATATGACTTGTTTTGATTAGATGATGGTTAATTATGTATTGATTGTTGATTTGATAACTAGAATTGATATTATTACATGTTAATTGTTTGTGTCTTTGATTTTGAGATCAAATAAAACCCTAATCATGTATGTAGTGTGTAATTGATTTGCATGGATAGTGGTTATGGTGTCTAGAATGTCATATGAACGGATTATGATCTATAGATGGTTAATATGTTGAGTTTGGTTGCAAACAGTTTCTGGACAGATTGTGTTGCTGATGTTCAATTGACTGTAACGGGGTGTAAATGTGAAAATTGGTTGAGATTATTGACACTACAGTGTACTAGGTTGAGTCTAGTTTCTAAAGAATACAAATTTGCAATTTTTAGACGTGTAAAAGTTAACTTTTATGATTTTGCAAAAACGTTGTGCAAAGCTGAGTTGTGAGACCTGCTGTTAGGTTGTTTTGTAAATATTATATCTCATGAAATACAAGACCAAATGGGTTGGTTCCACTTCTGGAAGTTAACTTGTAGAGTTAAGAACCTAACCCAATTGGTCTTGCATTTGTTGTATTTTTCGTTTACGGGAATTACAAATGTCATTCTGTTACGCATGAATTTGGCTGTTGTGAGTTTGCTGTAGTAAATTAATCATTGTGAGAAGTATATGTGGAATAAAAATACAACAAAATATGTTCTAGAAACCTAACACATGTATGCTTTTGTGATGATGTTTTTTAAATTAATTGAGATGCTATGATCGGTGGAATAGTACAATCTTTCAAGTAGAATTCTGTCTCGGTAAAGTTAACTGCAGAACTTTGTGAAAATGCATGAAAAGTGCTAGTTGCTAGTTAATTGTTATAATTTGACCAAATTGCCCCTGCGGGGAATAGTTGCTAAATATGTACACTATAAATACTTGACACGTAGATATTCATTCACAACATGTAACGTATCACAAATGTACTTGTTAAAGTCACACACGATTCACAAACGAAACACGAAACGTAATATTTGCATAGGTATTACGTGCCGGGTCTAGAGACTCGTTAATAGTTTGAATACTTAGAAAATCTTTTTGTTGTTTTAGAACGCTAGAGAGAGTTTTCTGTGATGCGCATCACTTGGTGATTTATTTTTGGGAATTCTTCGCAAACAGTGAGTTTCACTTTCCCCTTTTAAACTCTTTAAACGCTTTTCACTTGGGGGAGATAACATACTCCGAAAACGCTTTTAGATTTTGTTAGTAAATTATATATCACTTGTAAAGGCTAAGTGGCAAACGAAACAATTGAAGTCCTACACATCGAACCGTTTAATATTGGATAATAGCGAGTCACTGTTGAGTAGTACTATTGGGTTTGACAAACCCCACCCAACGCTAAACTCGACTGGAGGTTGAGTGGGTGTAATTTTGGCTAACACATTACCATGGTCTAGATGACCTGGTGGCAAGGCACTTGATAAACAGTCAGCTTCGGTGTCGAACACTTAGTAATACTTGTTGTATAGGCTAGCTACCTATCGATATATAATTGATTTAACACTATCTGGTAACGCAAAACGCTAAACGCAAAACGCAAAACGCAAAACGCAAACGTAACGCTTTATTGATACAAACTTGTGAACTCACCAACCCCGTGTTGACACTTTTAGTATGTTATTCTCAGGTAGCCGAGGCGGGCGCGCGGTATAGGATCATGCATTGCTTGAAACGCTTTTGTTATGCAAACTATTTTAAAACTGTTATCATTGGATTTAAGTCGTCCTGCGTGACGCAACATTTATTTTATGGTTTTTACGCTTCCGCATTTAATTACTCGTAAACGTTTTCGTGGTTTGAAAACTTTGTTTTATGGTTTGATTATAACTAATGAATCCGATCCTGTTAGTTCACACCCTCTGACGGTAAAACTCCGTTAGTGGATTTTGAGGGTGTGACAGTAGTCAATGCACATCCTCATGGATCCATCTTTCTTATTGACAAATAAAATTGGTGCTCTCAACGGTGAAGAACTTGGTCGAATGAAACCCTTCTCAAGCAGTTCGTCGAGCTGTTTCTTCAATTCTTTCATTTTGGTTGTAGCTAGACAATACAGGGCTTTGGAGATCGGAGCAGTACCGGGAATAAGATCGATCCTAAACTCTACTTTACGATAGAGAGGGATTCCAGGAAGTTCGTCGGGAAAAACATCAGAATAATCGTAAACAATTGGTACATCTTTTATTTCTTTGGGTTTGGATTCTTCGGTGACATAGTCCATGAATGCTAAGCATCCTTGATTTAAACATTTGTTACCCCTAATCATTGAGTTTATGCTAACTTTGCCCGCGTCTTTATCCCCTTCAATTCGAATAGTTCGTTTGTCAGGGGCTCGACGTTCAACAGTTTTGCTATTGCAAATTATACGAGCATGGTTGTCGGATAACCAATCCATACCAAGTACAATATCAAAACCAGAAAGAGTCATGGGCAATAATTTAATAGGAAGAATATAACCGGCTAAAAGAATTTTTCCGTTTTCAAGGGCTTCAGAGATTTTGACTATTTCACCATTAGCGGTCTCGACGCTTAGAGTTTTATTTACTTTTGTTAAAGATTCGTTTATTAGACTACAAAAGTTATAATCTATAAAACTTAAATTGGCACATGAATCAAACAAAACTCTAGCATAGGTGTCGTTGACTAAGAACGTACCGGTGATGATTTCCGGCATCTCGGCCGCCTTTTTGGTGTTAAGAGCGAAGACTCTCGCATTGCCTTTCTTGGCTTGACCACTTCCACCCGCATCACCAGTCGCAGGTTTGTTCTTGGGGCATTCAAAGCTCAGATGTCTCATTTCCTTGCAGTTGTAGCAAGTCATCTTCTTTTTCCAGCAATCGGCCGTTGCGTGGCCAAGTCTATGACATGATTCACAGACAGTTGCGGTAGAAGAAGGAGCATAATGACATTGTCCCCTATGGTTCTTTTTGCATGTCCTGCAGAACGGGGCATTAGAATTGAATCCGGTTCGGTGTTGATTTACGCTTTTGCCCTTGAATCGGGCACTTCCTCCAGTCTTTCGTTGGTTGACACAACCTTCTTGTCTTCCTTCTTGTTGCGGACAAGGCCGCCCATGAGATAACCAGCTAACTCCATTTCAGAGTCGGCAGTTTGAGGGAGATGAGACCTCACCATGTCGCGGATTTCCCGCGGCAATCCTCATATGTATCGGGTGACTTTGCTGGACTCAGGGTTAACCAGCTGTGGAATGAGGCGACATTATTCATGGAACTTGGTATTATATTCACGAAGGTTAGTTCCTATGAGCATATGGTTAAGAAATTTGGTTTGAATCTGATCGGTTTCGTGCATAGAGCAGAATTTTGCCATTATTAATTCCTTGAATTCTTCCCACCATTCCAAGACCTCGCCCTTGAACATTTGCGCGGAGTATTGTATCTTCTTTTGATCCGAACATTTGCTTATGATTACAATCGACTCCATCTCCTCGATCCATCTGACAGTCCCAATGGCGCCTTTATCGCCATAGAATTCCTTGGGTCCAAAGTACTTGAAGTCTTTGAACGAGCAACTTTCAATTTTCATTTTCTTAAACTTTTTCTTGATGCCATCATCGGCATTTGACTCTTGGACACTTTCTTCTATGTGAGATGGTTTAGGGCGGGATTTAACCGATTTTCGGGATGGTTCAACAGATTGAGATTTTCTAGATTATGATCTTGCTATTGATTCATTTCTTACAACCTCTTTAATCATTTGTTGGATTTGGTTCATATATTTATCGGAAATTTTCTCTTCTTGTTCTCTCTCGTGATCTTTCCCTTTTTCTTTTCTTTTATTGGCTTCATTTCGAGAAGCTTTAGCGTTATTGCTTTGTGACATTTTCTTTTTCTTTTATCTTTTTAACTGAGATATAACAATTTATTTTCTTTAAACACACATCTTATTTATTTTTATAATATATATATCATAGAATGATATATATGTTTTATTTGTTACAACATTCATATACATATATCGTTTACTTGATATATATATATGTACCTATCCTTATTATTACACATATTACACACTACACAAGAGTTACATCAAACACATATAACCTTCACACAACACTCTCATCTCTTCATTTCCTCTTTCTTTAATAAACTTCTTCACCAGCTTTGTCATTTTATTGCATTTCCTTCAAAGTTTTTCTCCCATCTTCTTCTTCTTCTTCTTTCCATCCACTGCTATCTTCTTCCTAAGGTCATCTGTTTCATGCAAGGCTCGGTCCAAATGCTCTTCTTGTGATTGAGGGATCTCATTTGGGTACCCATACTTTGGTGGTGGGTCACGATAACCCATCATCACTACGCCATAATGGTTATTCGGGTCTGGATACGAAGATGCGGTCACATCAAATGAGTAATGGAAGAAAGCTTCCGCCGCTTCATTCTGTTCGTGTATTTCATTTTCTTGTTCTTCCTCCGTTGGGATCGTGCCTTGGTAGGGTGGAAAACTTGATGACGATTTGTTCTTGAGTTCTTCTAAGTATTGCATGTAAGGATCTACAGAGCCATAACTCAAGTTTTTGTGGAAGAAATGTTGCACACATCCTTGTCCAGGCGGGCAGTCACAGTCGGACGGTTCCTCCATTGATGTTGTCATCTAATTGGTGATTTTTGGGTGTTCTTCCTCTGGGTCCTCTTCAGGTTCTTCTTCTTCTTCTTCTTCTTCTGGATCCTCTTCTTCCTCGGGATTCATTTCTTGCATCATCTTTGCAGCTTCATGCACCATTGGTGGTATACGAAAGTTTTCATAGGGTATCATCACTCTCATTTTGGGCTTGTGGGATGCTCCTTCATTGTTGTAGGGAGGAGAGTCAACAGCATCAAGAGCAGAGGTTTGGTGCGCCATCTTGGTTGGTCTGAATGGCATTGCATCCAGTCTGCAAGGAATGCATATGATGGGTGAGGATTTGGTGGTACGTATGTGGGAACCTTGGACGGATAGTATGGCGGAATCTCCGATGGTTGATATGTGGGAATCTCCGATGGGTGGTAGATTGGCAAACTTGAAGGATGATAGTTTGAATGTCTTGGTGCTTGATATCCTTGCCTTGGTGTATCGTCAGATAGGTTGATTGGACTTTGTTCAGTGTCGCGAAAATGAAATGGTTAGGTTCGGTCATGTTCCACGTCTTGATTGAAGAATGCTTCATAGTAATCTACACTCATGTTGTCCTTTGGTAATGGTTCGCGTATTCCGGCTTTCTTTGCTTCACGTACAAAACTATTCATCATCTTCTTGAAAGACATCTAAGGTGGGTGGTTTAGAATGAGGAGGGAAAGAAAAGGTTTAGGTATTATTCCTATACTTGGATCGAAGCTTAGGTATTATTATTAATACCTAATTCTCTAAGATCGATGGCTCTGATACCAACCTGTCACACCCCCATTTAGGGTTGGGCGTATGACCAACAGTTGGTACCACATTTGTAAATATATCAGAGTTAACGATGTAAGCAGAAGTCTTTTAAAACATATGGATTTATTATAATATTTACATTAACAAAATACGGGATATAAAAGTTCTCGTTAGTGTTTTACAAAACATTTACTTGTTTTATTACAAACCACCACTTTTATATATTTTAAGTTTCAACAAAAGATCTGAGCCATTGGATATCTTGAGCACTTCGTCTTCCAAAGCTCTAATCTTGATTACCTGCAAAATATTTAGAAAATACGTCAGCAACGAATGCTGGTGAATATGCTGACTCTAAAATATTTTCTTTTACTTTATTACCCCACGAGATTTGTAACAATTCCGACAAATTCAGGTATACCCTAGCCGGAATATACTATTTACGTGTTATTTAATATTGAATATATGAATTATAATGTGATTATACGAGTATATAAGATTCTCAGTACGAATTATACTCAAATGTACAACTAGTCGTATCGGAATTACGATTAATCGATGAACGGTTATTGAAACCCGAACGAATCGGGAATTACATTATAGACGAAATATATAATGTTTACGAAGTATTAAAGCTTCGGGATAAGTGAATTATAGCACAGAAAAAGAATTTCGATTTATTAGTACGTCGGTACGATAAACGAAACCTTTAACATCAAACCAAGCAAGAGACGATCGATCAAGCCGAAAAAGACGCACAATTGCCGACAATACGATGTGTTAAGTTATTAAATGTCATGGGTTAAGTTTTTAAAGTTTTTAAATCAGTTTTATATAAATTTAAATTTTAAGCCGAAAAAACGACTGTTTTGGACTCGTTTTGAGCGGAATTAAGCATTTAACCGAAAAACGAACTGAACCAGATTATCCACAACATTATCCAGATTACGTAATCTGAATGTGTGGCTAGTATTGAAGGTGTGGGCCCCACCGAACACCCCTTATGACACCGATCGGACCAAGGGGGATAACCCCTTGGCCTTCATTTCTTTTTTCCAACTCCTTACAACAAACTCCATCACTTTCTTTCAATTCCTCATCCAAAAACCCAAGTGTTTAAGCAAGAATCACAAGGTAAAACATGATTTTAATGATTGATTCATAAGTTTTAATTCCATAATCTTGAGAAAATGAGGTTTCAAATGAAAAATGGGTGAGAACCCGAGATGAAACCGATTCTCGTGTGATCAAGAGATGTATACAAGTTATACAAAGGATCTTGGTCCAAGAAAGTAGTTAAAAGAGTCAAAAACGAATTTTTACGGTCAAAATCTTTGTTTTGATGTTTTAATCGAAACCATGAAAGAAATGGCTTGATTGTGGGTATAACTTGCTTGGTGTGGTGTTGTTGTGCTTGTAGGTGTTGTATCTAGTGGCTAGCAAAGGCTAGAAACCAAGATCTTTGCGATCTAACGCTAGAAACACAAGGTAGTTCGGTTTTTCGTATGGTTTATGTGATTTGGACAGATTGTGGTAGACTTAGAGTTGGGTCACGAAATTTCACAGAGATGATCTACACATGAAAATATGAGATCTGTGAATTTTTGGATAAAGGATGAATATTTGGTGAATTTAATGCTCGGTTTTGGCCAAAAATGTTGAAAAATAGCTAAACATCATGAAAAATTCTGGAAAATTTAAGATAAGCTTTTTATAACATATAAAAGTCACACACAAAATTTCAGGTTCATTGGAGAAGTCTAAGTAGGCTTTTCGGTAAAATGAGTTCTAGGGATTTCTAGCTCGGTTTTGGTAAAAATGGCATGAAAAGTGAGTTTTTGGTTCTGGAAAAAAATACAGGGAACTATGTGGGTGACAGGGGTCATCCCAGAAAAATTTGGGATTTTTCGAAGGTCGTTTGGTATTTTCGACATATTTGGTGTTTAAATGACATTTAAAAATGGTTAAATAAATTTTAGATATAAAAATTAATTCTGGAAAAATTTTATAAAATTCCTTACTGTCAAAATATGGTTTGTACAAAATTTCAAGGTCCGAGACTAAACGGATATTTATTTGTGCTAAATGGAACTTAAAAACAAACTTTTAAAGCTTAAAACGAGTAAACCGGCAAAGTTCGCCTAAGCGAGCTGACTGGTGTTTAAAAACCTTAAAAATGGATAATTTTTATGAAACTAAGGTAATCAAGTAAAAATAAATCATCCGAAAATAATTCGGATGATTTGGGGTAATTTTACCCGACTTAACCGTTTCCGGTGTATTAAAGGCGGAAACGGGCCCCGCGGCCAAACGGGGTGTCTAACCGAGCTCTAATTTCACCACTTTAATGAAAATATCAATAATGACTATTTTCGGGACGTATGTGGTCAAACTCATTTTTTTGAAAACATAAAAACGAATAACCGTGCTAGGCACGCAAAACGAGAAAACAAACTATCGGTAGTTTTGACTAAAGAACTCTAAGTAATATCACAATCTAAGTCCTGAAAAGTATTTCGGGGTTAACATGGTCCCCGGATCGTGTACGGTACTGGGTTAACAGTGTCCCCGGACGTACCGGTTAACACGAATTTAAGTTATATTGATAGAAATTGTGTAGTAACGATTTGGGGATCGTATTACAGATCTGTACCAGTAGCCGTGCACCGTAGTACATCTTTGCTCACAAGAAGGTGAGTTTTCACAAGCCCCTTTTTCTGAATTGTTTTAAATATTTTCCCGGGACGGAAAGCATGTTTTTTATCAAATTGTTTAAGTACATGCTGATCGCATGGAAATGAACGTATTTATATAATGTTTATTGTACGGGAATAGTACGGTAATGAATTAAGATGGTAATTGTCTGAGTTGCTAACAGTGTAAGGCCCGAAACAGTGTTCTGGGGTAACCGAGTTCCCAGAGGTTATCAAATGTGTTTCTGGGGTAACGGAGTTCCCAGATGTTATTAAATGTGTTTCTGGGGTAACAGAGTTCCCAGAGGTTATTGGAAGTATTCTGGGGTAACAGAGTTCCCGGAGGTTAATCGATATGTTTTGGGATTAACAGAGTTCTCACTTGTGGGCTCAGCATAATTACATCGCTTATTTATGATTATTATAATGATTTGTTATGGTTTATTTAAATTAGTGAAACTCACCAACTATTCGTAGTTGACCCGTTTTCTTTACATGCTTTCTAGGTACACTCAAATTGGAATGAGTGATATGTGTTCGATGCTGTGTGCTATTTTGTGGAAGTCTAGAGATCTATATTTTGCATTAAATATGTTAATGTACTATCGGTAACACTTATGTGATAAAGCTTAGATGGTTATGAAACTCAGAACAATGTAATACGTTTAAATTAATGTAGTGGTGTTTTCTTTATAAACAATGCTGTTGATATCAGATGTGTCTGTTGCATCCCGTGTACGTTTCCGCTGCGGTTACGGGGTGTTATAGAACTTGGTATCAGAACCATTGGTTATAAAGAATTAGGATGTCTTTAAAAGATACCTAAAATATAACCAGTAGCTCAAGTATTATAGGATCTGAATATCAACTAATAATTTATTGTGACGAGATCGGGATGAACTTGGATGGACAAGTGGGTTATTATGGTCCGGAACATAATAACAGACTTGTCTGCACGAGGGAATTCAGGGGAAGTCACGGGGGACTTTAATAGGTAAAATTGGCAACATACGTGCAAATATGTGATAATATTGTTATGTGGTCAAGTTGTATAAGTAAGTGTATATTAATTTGATTATGATTTACACTATGGAAAGAACTACATGTTTGTTAACTTGTGTGCAGGTAAAATGTCAAGAACTCCTAGTTTGTCGATTGAGGAGGACCCGGAGGAGGTCAGCTCCGGGGACTCTGGGAGCCCACTCGTAGCATCTAGAACAGAGCCTAGCGAGGCTAGCCTTAGGAGTTCCGGCCAGTCCTCCCCAGCTAGGATTGCTAGATCCCCTACCCCACCCGCACCACAGGCCGCCCCTGCACCCCCCGGATTCGGACCCCGCCTCACGGCGCGGATCAGTATCCCACATGTCCGACCTACCTCGCCCCCACCCAGACCTGCTACCCGCAGGGGCGAGTCCTCCCGCTCTCAGCCCGAGCCTGCGACTCCACCTGTGTGGGGTCTTCCTAGACAGGAACGGGACGCGGCGGCCTGGCTCCGAGTGCTCACCGAACAGGTGAATGAGCACTCTGCCGCCCTGACGGTGGGAGTCCAGAGGAGGATGTACTTGGGGGATTGCATACTGGACCATCAGTATGCGATTTGCCCAGCTGAAGAGGGAGTGCTCATACTCCCAATGGATGCTCGGCCGGATGGAGATGCGGGTCCGGGTTATGATGGCTGTGTTGGTGGTGTTGGTGGCGATCTTGGTGGGGTTGGTTTATCACCGTGTTTAGTTGTGTTGGGATGGGAATAGACAGGGACCGCTTTTTGATACTCTGTGTAAGCAGTTAGTGGTGATGCTAACATGGAGTGAATCTTGTTTAGTTATAATACAACCACTGACCCTTAGGGGGGTCTCTTTTGGGGCATATCATTATAGATACTTTTGGGTATCATTCAAGCACTGACCCGTTGCGGGTTATGTCGAGATGATGCCGACATAGGCCCTACGTATGAAAACTTAACTAATGTAATAGTGACAGGAAAGTAATATGAACGGATGTTTGTGTAATATGTACTAACGTTTATTAATGAATGGAATGTTTGTTGTGTTTTATGATTGGAACTTGTATTGATTATATATATTTTCTTGATGTTGTGTAGAATGGCACCAAAACGTTCAGCCCAATTGTCGGAAGTGGACGTGAGTCGTTTGATTGCTCAACAGTTAGAGGCGGCGATACCGGATATAGTATCGCGCATCGCCGCCAGTGTTAACAATTCGACCAATCCAACCCCTCCGAGCAATCAAACGACCACCAATAATGACGGGGAACGAAATACTGATCCTCCGCAGAATGATAACACGATTCCGAGTAATGACGCACCGCCTAGGGTGGTCGTTACAGACAGTAATGGCCCTATACCTACGGTAGAGACGAACCGTACTGAACCGATTCGTGCATCTAGGGGATGTTCGATCAAGGACTTTATGTTGTGCAAACCTCTAGAGTTTAGCGGGTCTGAAGGGCCAAATGGGTTGGTTAAGTGGATCGAGAAAATAGAATCTGTGGTGAATATCAGCAACTGCCCCGAGGATTGTGTTGTTAAGTATGCTTCCAGTACATTCACGGACCATGCCTTGACATGGTGGAACACGATAGTGCAGACCCGGGGCCAGGCGGCGACAAACCGCATGACCTGGATGGAGCTCAAGGCTCTTGTACTGGAACATTTCTGCCCGAAAAACGAATTGCAAAAATTAGAAAATGAATTGTGGAACCTGGAGATGCAGGGGGCAGACCATTTGGGTTATACGAACCGGTTTAATGAGTTGTCGCGATTGGTACCATGGTTGGTCACCCCAGAGTCGAAGAGGGTGGAGCGTTATATTTGGGGGCTAACTCCAGTTGTAAGGAGTATAGTCAATTCTGGGGGACACCAGACATATGAGGGTGCGGTGACGCAAGCGGGTATCGTAACGTACGATTTCGTAAGGAGCGGGTCACTGAAGGTGGCGGGAGAGTCCGCTGGAAGAAAGCGGAGTTCACATGACCATAGGACCCAGGAAAAACAGCAAGGTAAACGTGCTAGACCCACTGCCCAGAACTACGCCATGACTAGTTCGGGCGGAAGGCAAGAACCGCAGAAGGGAACGTTTCCTAAGTGTGGGAAATGTGGTTACCACCATGGTGGCGTGTGCAAAGAAGTGGTGTGCCACCGGTGTGGCAGGATTGGACACTACGCACCAAATTGTAAGACAAATCTGAACAACCTGAACCGACAACCGCAACCTATCCGTGCGCAGCCATTTAAGACCCAACCAGCCCGACAGCAGAACCCGCAAGGAAACCAAATGGTGACCACCAGCCGTGCTTGCTATGAATGCGGCAGCACGGATCACTTCAAAAGACACTGTCCGAAACTGAACCAGGGAGGAAACGGGAGGCAACCCTCGGGTCAGGCATCGTCGTCCAATCCGGCGCGAGGCCGAGCATTCGTGATGGGGGCGAACGAGGCACGCCAGGACCCCAGCGTAGTGACAGGTACATTCCTCGTCTCTGATCATTACGCTTCTGTATTATTTGATACAGGCGCTGATAGAAGTTTTGTCTCATTTAGATTCCTGTCGATAGCAAACCTTCCTATTGGTGAAACCATAGAACCTTACACCGTAGAAGTCGCTAACGGTAAAACCATGATAGTTAATCAGATAGTTCGGAACTGCCCTTTTATTCTGAACGAACAATCCTTTCTGATTAACTTGTTACTGGTAGAATTGGGTAGTTTTGACGTGATAGTGGGAATGGATTGGTTAGCACGTAACAAGGTAGAAATAAACTGTGAAAAGAAAATCGTCAAGATCCGGGTGTCGGATGACGAAGAGGTATTAGTGCAGGGCGAGAAGTTGGGCAATATGATACCATTTATATCCCACCTCAAGGAGTTAAAATATATACGCCAGGGATGCGTGGCGTATCTAGCGAGCTTGACGGCCACGGATCCTGAGGAAAAACGGGTGGACGATATCCCCGTGGTACGCGAATTTCCACAAGTTTTCCCGGAGGAACTTCCTGGATTACCGCCAACCCGACAGGTCGAATTCAGAATCGATCTGTTACCTCAAGCTGGCCCTGTTGCTAAGGCACCTTACCGACTTGCACCATCTGAGATGCAAGAATTATCCAACCAGTTGCAAGAATTGTTGGATAAAGGATTTATTCGTCCTAGTTATTCCCCGTGGGGTGCACCGGTACTATTCGTGAAAAAGAAGGACGGAAGCCTTAGAATGTGCATTGATTACAGGGAGCTGAACAAGTTGACAATCAAAAATAGGTATCCTCTCCCCCGAATCGATGATCTGTTCGACCAACTACAAGGTGCGAGCTACTTCTCAAAAATAGATCTTAGATCGGGATACCATCAGGTTAGAATTCAGGAGGAGGATATCCCAAAAACCGCATTCTGGATTCGCTACGGCCATTACGAATTCTTAGTTATGCCTTTTGGACTAACAAATGCGCCAGCAGTATTCATGGATCTCATGAATCGAGTCTGTAAACCCTACCTCGATAAATTCGTCATCGTGTTTATTGACGATATTTTGATATACTCAAAGAGTAAAGTAGAGCATGAGCAACACTTGAGATTAATTTTAGAGCTTCTAAATCAGGAGAAGTTGTATGCAAAATTCTCCAAGTGTAACTTCTGGTTACAAGAAGTGCAATTCCTTGGTCACGTTATAAATCACCAAGGAATACACGTTGATCCAAGTAAGGTTGAAGCAGTTAAGAATTGGCAAGCGCCTAAATCGCCAAAGGAAATCCGCCAATTCTTAGGCTTAGCTGGATACTATCGTCGATTTATAGAGAACTTTTCCAGCATCGCCCAACCTTTAACCCTCCTGACTCAAAAGGATCGAAGGTATGATTGGGGTGAAGAGCAGGAAACGGCGTTTCAAACGCTAAAACAAAGATTGTGCCAAGCGCCAATCTTAAGCCTCCCCGACGGAGACGATGGTTTTGTCGTGTATTGTGACGCATCCCGGAGAGGGTTAGGATGCGTGTTGATGCAAAATAGTAAGGTTATAGCCTATGCTTCTCGACAGTTAAAAATACACGAGAAAAACTACACCACTCATGACTTAGAACTGGGAGCAGTTATCTTTGCACTTAAAATATGGAGACATTATCTCTACGGTACAAAGTGCACCATCTTCACCGATCATAAAAGTTTGCAACACATATTCGATCAGAAAGAACTGAATATGAGGCAACGAAGATGGGTCGAGTTGTTAAGCGACTATGACTGTGACATCCGTTATCACCCCGGCAAGGCTAACGTTGTAGCCGATGCCCTGAGTAGGAAAGATCGAGTTAAACCATTGCGTGTGCGAGCGCTAGGGATGATTGTCCAGTCTAACCTTTTAGATTTGATTCGAGTCGCTCAACGTGAGGCGTTGAAAGAGGAACAAATGGAAAAAGAGGGACTTTACGGTAACGAGAAGAATTTCGAACAGCGCGTGGACGAAATTCTCTATTTCAAAAATCGGATTTGGATCCCGACCCTCCATACCTTCGTGAATTAATCATGGACGAAGCGCATAAATCAAAATATTCCATACATCCGGGATCGGATAAGATGTACCAGGATGTGAAGGAGTTCTACTGGTGGCCGGGTATGAAAAAGGATATAGCCACATACGTCGGCAAGTGTACGACGTGTGCGAGGGTTAAGGCGGAGCACCAGAAACCCTCGGGAATGTTACAACAACCGGAGATTCCTGAATGGAAGTGGGAGCAGATCACGATGGATTTTGTGACACATCTCCCTAAGACGTCCCGTGGACATGATGCAATTTGGGTAATCGTGGATCGATTAACCAAATCGGCACATTTTATTCCAATTAGAAATAATTATAACACTGAGAGGCTTGCGCAGATTTATATAAATGAAATTGTGTCTCGTCATGGTATACCCATCTCGATCATCTCTGATCGGGATAGCCATTTCACCTCCAACCTTTGGAAAGCTGTCCAAGAAGCGTTGGGAACGCGTATTGATCTAAGCACAGCTTACCACCCTCAGACCGATGGTCAGTCTGAGAGGACCATCCAAACACTGGAGGATTTGCTTCGTGCATGCGTACCGGATTTTAAAGGAAATTGGGATCAACATCTCCCACTCGTTGAATTTTCCTATAATAACAGTTATCATAGCAGTATAAAGGCAGCGCCTTACGAAGCATTGTATGGTCGGAAGTGCCGATCACCACTCTGCTGGACTGAAGTGGGCGACACACAGATTATTAGATCAGATCTGGTCCAGGATACGACCAGCAAAATCCTTGAAATTAAGAACAATCTGAAGGCCGCGCGGGATCGGCAGAAGAGTTATGCCGATACCCGTAGAAAACCGTTGTCATTTGAGAAAGGTGATAAGGTGTATTTGAAAGTATCACCGTGGAAGGGTGTGGTTAGATTTGGCAAGGCGGGGAAATTAGCCCCTAGATACATTGGACCGTTCGACGTTATTGCAAAAATCGGTCCTGTAGCATACCGATTAGAGCTGCCTGATGAACTGAGTGCAGTTCACAACGTGTTTCACGTGTCAAACTTGAAAAGGTGTCTGTCGGATGAGACATCGGTGTTACCTTTAGAGGGTGTCCAAATAAATGATAAGCTCAACATTGTAGAGGAGCCCATAGAAATAGTAGACGGGAAAATCAAACAACTTAGACACAATAAGATCTCGTTGGTCAAAGTTAGATGGAACTCGCAACGAGGCCCGGAATATACATGGGAACGAAAGGACGAATTTCGGAAGAAATACCCCCACCTATTTCCGCAAAAAGAAATAGTTGATGCGTAAAATTTCGAGGACGAAATTTTTGTAACGGGGGGAGAATGTAACAATTCCGGCAAATTCAGGTATACCCTAGCCGGAATATACTATTTACGTGTTATTTAATATTGAATATATGAATTATAATGTGATTATACGAGTATATAAGATTCTCAGTAAGAATTATACTCAAATGTACAACTAGTCGTATCGGAATTACGATTAATCGATGAACGGTTATTGAAACCCGAACGAATCGGGAATTACATTATAGACGAAATATATAATGTTTAGTGATGTTTACGAAGTATTAAAGCTTCGGGATAAGTGAATTATAGCACAGAAAAAGGATTTCGATTTATTAGTACGTCGGTACGATAAACGAAACCTTTAACATCAAACCAAGCAAGAGACGATCGATCAAGCCGAAAAAGACGCACAATTACCGACAATACGATGTGTTAAGTCATTAAATGTCATGGGTTAAGTTTTTAAAGTTTTTAAATCAGTTTTATATAAATTTAAATTTTAAGCCGAAAAACGACTGTTTTGGACTCGTTTTGAGCGGAATTAAGCATTTAACCGAAAAACGAACTGAACCAGATTATCCACAACATTATCCAGATTACGTAATCTGAATGTGTGGCTAGTATTGAAGGTGTGGGCCCCACCCCACACCCCTTATGACACCGATCGGACCAAGGGGGATAACCCCTTGGCCTTCATTTCTTTTTTCCAACTCCTTACAACAAACTCCATCACTTTCTTTCAATTCCTCATCCAAAAACCCAAGTGTTTAAGCAAGAATCACAAGGTAAAACATGATTTTAATGATTGATTCATAAGTTTTAATTCCATAATCTTGAGAAAATGAGGTTTCAAATGAAAAATGGGTGAGAACCCGAGATGAAACCGATTCTCGTGTGATCAAGGGATGTATACAAGTTATACAAAGGATCTTGGTCCAAGAAAGTAGTTAAAAGAGTCAAAAACGAATTTTTACGGTCAAAATCTTTGTTTTGATGTTTTAATCGAAACCATGAAAGAAATGGCTTGATTGTGGGTATAACTTGCTTGGTGTGGTGTTGTTGTGCTTGTAGGTGTTGTATCTAGTGGCTAGCAAAGGCTAGAAACCAAGATCTTTGCGATCTAACGCTAGAAACACAAGGTAGTTCGGTTTTTCGTATGGTTTATGTGATTTGGACAGATTGTGGTAGACTTAGAGTTGGGTCACGAAATTTCACAGAGATGATCTACACATGAAAATATAAGATCTGTGAATTTTTGGTAATTTTTGGATAAAGGATGAATATTTGGTGAATTTAATGCTCGGTTTTGGCCAAAAATGGTGAAAAATAGCTAAACATCATGAAAAATTCTGTAAAATTTAAGATAAGCTTTTTATAACATATAAAAGTCACACACAAAATTTCAGGTTCATTGGAGAAGTCTAAGTAGGCTTTTCGGAAAGACGAGTTCTAGGGATTTCTAGCTCGGTTTTGGTAAAAATGGCATGAAAAGTGAGTTTTTGGTTCTGGAAAAAAAATACAGGGAACTATGTGGGTGACAGGGGTGATCCCAGAAAAATTTGGGATTTTTCGAAGGTCGTTTGGTATTTTCGACATATTTGGTGTTTAAATGACATTTAAAAATGGTTAAATAAATTTTAGATATAAAAATTAATTCTGGAAAAATTTTATAAAATTCCTTACTGTCAAAATATGGTTTGTACAAAATTTCAAGGTCCGAGACTAAACGGATATTTATTTGTGCTAAATGGAACTTAAAAACAAACTTTTAAAGCTTAAAACGAGTAAACCGGCAAAGTTCGCCTAAGCGAGCTGACTGGTGTTTGAAAACCTTAAAAATGGATAATTTTTATGAAACTAAGGTAATCAAGTAAAAATAAATCATCCGAAAATAATTCGGATGATTTGGGGTAATTTTACCCGACTTAACCGTTTCCGGTGTATTAAAGGCGGAAACGGGCCCGCGGCCAAACGGGGTGTCTAACCGAGCTCTAATTTCACCACTTTAATGAAAATATCAATAATGACTATTTTCGGGATGTATGTGGTCAAACTCATTTTTTTGAAAACATAAAGACGAATAACCGTGCTAGGCACGCAAAACGAGAAAACAAACTATCGGTAGTTTTGACTAAAGAACTCTAAGTAATATCACAATCTAAGTCCTGAAAAGTATTTCGGGGTTAACATGGTCCCCGGATCGTGTACGGTACTGGGTTAACAGTGTCCCCGGACGTACCGGTTAACACGAATTTAAGTTATATTGATAGAAATTGTGTAGTAACGATTTGGGGATCGTATTACAGATCTGTACCAGTAGCCGTGCACCGTAGTACATCTTTGCTCACAAGAAGGTGAGTTTTCACGAGCCCCTTTTTCTGAATTGTTTTAAATATTTTCCCGGGGCGGAAAGCATGTTTTTTATCAAAGTGTTTAAGTACATGCTGATCGCATGGAAATGAACGTATTTATATAATGTTTATTGTACGGGAATAGTACGGTAATGAATTAAGATGGTAATTGTCTGAGTTGCTAACAGTGTAAGGCCCGAAACAGTGTTCTGGGGTAACCGAGTTCCCAGAGGTTATCAAATGTGTTTCTGGGGTAACAGAGTTCCCAGAGGTTATTAAATGTGTTTCTGGGGTAACAGAGTTCCCAGAGGTTATTGGAAGTATTCTGGGGTAACAGAGTTCCCGGAGGTTAATCGATATGTTTTGGGATTAACAGAGTTCTCACTTGTGGGCTCAGCATAATTACATCGCTTATTTATGATTATTATAATGATTTGTTATGGTTTATTTAAATTAGTGAAACTCACCAACTATTCGTAGTTGACCCGTTTTCTTTACATGCTTTCTAGGTACACTCAAATTGGAATGAGTGATATGTGTTCGATGCTGTGTGCTATTTTGTGGAAGTCTAGAGATCTGTATTTTTCATTAAATATGTTAATGTACTATCGGTAACACTTATGTGATAAAGCTTAGATGGTTATGAAACTCAGAACAATGTAATACGTTTAAATTAATGTAGTGGTGTTTTCTTTATAAACAATGCTGTTGATATCAGATGTGTCTGTTACATCCCGTGTACGTTTCCGCTGCGGTTACGGGGTGTTACAAGATTACATAGGTCTCGGCCCGTCGTGGCTTAGGAATTACAAAGTTATAAAACAATACAATTATAAACTCAAGTCTCTACAATACATACCTTAGCAAACACCGCAACGTTCGACTTACTTAAGTACCTATTCGTATACACATGGTCATTTTCTCTGAGTAGGTGAGCGTCAATATGACCAGGTGTGGTGTGCCCACCACATATGTTAGGATCCAAACAAACGTACACGATAGCCTGAGGGCTAGTGCTTATACCTTTGTATATAAATGTTTTAGTGACACGTAGTCTCATGTAAAAGTTTCCATTTAACACATTGACTCGTTTTAAAACAAGTTTATAAAGTTTGGGGCGTATTCACCTTTTTTGATTTGGATTGTCTTCAATACACCGTTCGAGGGTCTTTTCTGTTGCTATCCCGCACCTATAGTACGAGTGTAACCTTTTGTTAGTCGGATATACAATCCGGCTTAGCACCTTTAGTCTTTAATAGTCTTTACCTTGACTAAATTTTCTTTACTTTAAAACCTTAGTTAAAAGTATTCTTTTTTCTTTTAAACCTTTAGTTTAATATATCTTTCTTTTATAAGATAACCTGTAGTTAATCTTATTTTTCTTAAAAACCTATGTATCTTCTTCTTTAAGAAACGTATGCTTTCCATTTCTTTATTATTTAAGAATATTCATTAATAAATAATAATCGATAACAAAGTTTTATATATAATCACATTGATATATATATATGTATATATATTATTCATATTCTTTTCTTTCCTTTGTTGTATTTTCTTTTATTTTATCGAGGTATCGAGTATTTCCTCGACTTAGGGTTTTAAGGCTTTGTAATATTTTATTTGCCATCATGCCTACCTTTTTCTGCTTATAATAATTATAGTCGATCGAGCAGCACTTCAACGTCTTTTACCCTTTTCAACTCTTTCTTGATCGACACTTCACGTTGGCACGCAAAACAAGGCACCAACACTTCTTTTCACGTCGGCATGCTTTACGAGGTGGGTCATCGTAGTTGAGGTGTTGGGATGGTAACTCCTTCTTGGTTGGAATGGTATGTGGCACGCACTTCAAGGAATCGAGAACGGAAATCGAGTATTATGGACATGCTTTTTAAGGTGGATCGAGGGTATGATTTTTAATGTTTAAAGAGATGTTAGAGAGAGAAATGTATGTGAACTTTTGAGTGTGAAATGAATGAACCCGTAACTTGCTATTTATAGGCAAATCAAGCAAGGCATCGCGATACGCGATGGCCCTTTGGCTTCTCGTCGCGTATCGCGACGTAGCAGAGCACAATCATCACTAGACCTGCCACGTGGCAGGCGTTGTGCCACGTGTTGACACATGGCGAACGTGCTGCCACGTGGTGACACGATTGTGCCACATGGCACGCCACGTGCCTTGTGTGTTAGACAACCCATCGCGATACGCGATGGGTTACCATTCTGAACCATCGCATATCGCGATGGGTCAGGAAATCAGAATTTCTCATTTTTAACCCTAAGGTTTAGAAATTGACATTCCTGCTCCCTTGACTTTGGAAACTTGGTATTTTTGACCCGATATTTTAACGATGTTACAGACGGCCACAAGTTCAATGTTAATGGATATCGATTAAAACCATACATCGATGGACCATTCGAAGATGTCTCGGAGTTTGTAATCCTCCACCAAAAACAATGAACATACTAGAAATAGGGTCTGGCCGAGACCCTCATTAAACCAGGCCTTGTATATATGTTCTTTTGTTTGAAAAAATATAATATAATTTATTTGTCTCAAAACACGGGGGCGTGCCTCAGTAGGCACGGTCCCGTGCCAAAAAGTGCGTGCCGAAATCTTCGCTGCAAAAATATCAATCAGTCTGGTTTGTAACAGAATTGTCAGATCCAAAGCACGGGGCTGTGTTATAGAAGCATGGGGCCGTGCCTAACAACTGTTTGGCTATAAATTGCACCTCTTTCCAAGGCATTTCTTACACCAAACCAAACACAAACTCTTACCCACCCCTGAAAAATCAAAATGCCAACTGAGATGAGCAATGAAATCCCCATTCCTTTCCAACCAAGAAACGAAATCCGACACATCTCCAAAACCGAGCTACTCTTCAAACTTCAAGAGCTTGTAGAGGAACTCACCGAAATGAATCTCCTTGCAGAAATGCGCCTCATACTACAACTCTCCGAATTGGTGGAAAGCATTAAAATGGAACTACGGGACATCAATGAATAACTTCAGTTTCAAATCCTTCGTTTCACTTACTTTCCTCCACCCGGGCCTGTCGATGGTGGAGATCCGTTCGATGGAATTTAGAGACATTCATCTTTATATTTTCATGTGTAATCAAGTGCAATAGGCACAAAGTTTAGGACTTTCGGGCTAAACCCGATTAAATTTCATGTTCTAGTAAAACTGGGCTTATCCCAAATATGTGTTTTGGACCTTATTATTAATGAAAACTAATTTTAGGACGTTCAAAATGTTCAGTTAACATCTTAAACATCATTCCAAAAATTCATGTTCTCGCGTTATGCTGAAAAATCAAAGATAATATCCTAGTGACAAAAAGCACGGGCCGTGCGTCAGGATGCACGAGGCCGTGGTCACCCTATAATCTTCAGCATGATACGCGCTGACTCCGTAAATTCTCTGAATCAGAAACATTTATTCCCGCAGAACCACGGGGTCGTGCTTCACCAAGCACGGGGTCGTGCTTGACGTTCTAGTCTCTATATATTGCATACCATCCTCACTATTCCATTCACACCAAACCAAAAAAGACCGAAATAGAAAACAGAAGAATGGAGTGGAAACCAGTGAGGAAATTCAAAAATTGTGATTCTTCCTCACACCTTGAGGAAGAAATCATAAGGCTTCAAAGCCTAATAAGAGACCAAGTTGAGAGTAACGTCCAAACAAAAGCTCCACGTTGTTGATAACCACAACAAAGATGTGGATTACAAGCTCAATTTCCTTAACCGAGAAATCGGAAAGCTCGACCAAAAGCTTTATGAGCTCTTGGAAGCCAATAGAGCCCTGCCACACATTCAAAATCTGTTCGGGAATGGTGGTCGTTAGTAGGATAAGCCTTGTCTTGTTTTCTTAGAAATTGTTCTCGTTTAAGCTAGTTTCTTGTTTCTCGGTTCATGTTGTTTAAATTTTCTTTGTAATGTTTAGGAGTTAATGAAATTTATTAGGACTTTGCATTTTTTTAAACCTTAATCCTCAAAGAAATCAGCTAAAAACAAATCAGCTCGTTAAATAAACAAAGAAACAAAAAAGACCTGACTGTTGCATGCAGCATGGGGTCGTGCTTTACGAAGCACGGGGATGTGCCCCAACTTACAGCACAGTTATAGATTTTAAATAAAACTAACAATTCTTTCGTAACTTAACCGAAAAATACACTCCGCCTATATCCGAAAACCGACGACTTTCAACCATTCATTCAATTCTTTGCTTCAAATCTTTGATTTCCAACAAGAGGTGTGTCAATTTGGCGATTCTATAGTTCAAATTCATCATTTTAGGTCCAAAATAAACCACAAATCTGAATTTCATAACCAATTGTTGATGAATCGCGTAAAAACCCGGAAAATAAAAGGATTAATTGTTTAATTCTAGGGTTTTGATTTGATAATTAGATTTGAACTTAGGTTTGAAATAGTTTGTGGGGGGAAATCATTCGGGTTCGGGTCTTGGATGATCCATACCATAAAAATCAAGCCCGGATGATATTTCTTAAAGAACTGGGTTGAATCGTAAGTTCGAATCTTGACATTTTCAGAATTTAGATTAAAAGCACGGGCCGTATTTTGTGTAAAACACACCCCTTGGTCAACTGCAGGTCAACAAAAGTCAAAATAAGTCAAAATGGCGAAAACTGCCAAAACCAGATTAGCATGGGGTCGTGCCTCATGAGGCACGGGACCTTGCTCGGGCTTCTGTTCAACCATTTCAGTAAAATGTTGAGATTAATTTACTAATGTTGTTCTAAAATTGCAGATGGTCCAACAAATAGGCAGAAACCCAAACCAGTGGAGGTTTCAGGATGCTCTTAACCAGATTTGTGATCCTGAGGATCCCGCTGAGATGAACATTTAGGACATACCTGAGAGGAGGACAGGATCACCGCCATATCAGACCCGCCGCCGCACTTAATCTCAATAGGGCGGCATCATCATCAGGAGTCGACCCCATCTTGTCATACCACAACCAGTACTCTTTCGAGGGCCTATACGAGCTCATTGACCAGTTCCGGACTCACACTACAGCCTCTTTTGATATGTTATTAGGGCAGATTGCTGCATATGACGCACAGCGTGCCGTAGAGTACGCGGAAACGAGGCGGGAGATTCATCAGTTAGGTGAGCGCATGGACAGGCTGTGGGGACCTTTTAACCCGGCTCACCGGGGTAACTGACGAATCACTATAGATATTCATGGGTCTTATTTACGAGTTCAAAAGATCAAACACCTGTTCTAGTTCAAAATTTAATCACTAAGATCAAATCACTATACAAGCATAAAGTGAGGAGATTTCGAAGTGATAATGGTACTAAATTTAAAAACACTATATTGGATTTCTTCTGTGTTCAAAAAGGAATTCATCAAGAATATAGTGCCCCTTATGTACCACAACAAAACGGTGTTGCTGAAAGGAAAAACAGAACTTTGATTGAAGCAGCTAGAACTATGCTCGCAGATTCTAAGCTTCCTGTCCAATTCTGGAACGAGGCTGTGAATACTGCTTGTTATACGCTGAATCAGGTTCTAACTGTTAAGAGACTCCAAAAGACGAGTTATGAGCTTTTGAACAAACGAAAGCCCGTTGAAAAGAGATATGGGTAAATTTGAAGAAAAAGCCATTGAGGGTTATTTCTTGGGTTACGCTCTCCGAAGAAAAGAGTATTTAATTTTACTTCTGGTTGTTTAGAAGAATGGTACCATGTGGATTGTCAAAGGTACACCACACCTCCTCAAGGAAAAGGTCCCGACTGGATGTTTGATTATGATGGTTTATTTAATTTGTTTACTCCATCAACTGAGCAACCATATGAAAACCTGGTTCGTGCATATTTTGAAGATCAATTGTTAATTCCAAGGTTTTCAAGTTCTAATAATGTTGAAGCTACAGCTCCAACTGAAGATCCATGTGATGATTCTCCAGCTTCTTTTGATAATGTTTCTACTTCTTCTGATGATACTCAAGTTGTTGATCAAGTTATTGAACCTAATGTTGCTAACACAGTTGACAGTGATGATTCATATCACGAGCTTGGCGAACATTACACTTATTTATTCGAAAATGTGGTCGTTCATGAGAATCCCACTCTTAGGATTCATAATTATCATCCAAGAAAAAATCATTGGGGAACTTGAGGTGGGTGTGCAAACACGTCATGAAGTTTCTTCTTCGAGTGAGAATAATATATTGTGTTCTTATGCAGATTTACATTCTTCTGGAATTATAAACGTTGCCAAATTCACTTGCTTTCTATCCCAAGTTGAGCCAACGACGACTCGTATGGCACTTGAAGATCCTTCTTGGGTAGAAGCAATGCAAGAGGAATTGCAACAATTCGCACGATTGGGTGTTGGGATCTTATCGACAAACCCGCTAGAAATAAGAAGCCTATTCCAACTAAGTGGGTATTTAAATATATAAAAGACGATCGTGGAGTTATCGTGAGAAACAAGGCACGACTAGTGGTGCAAGGATTCCATCAGCAATAGAGTATATACTACACTGAGGTATATGCTCCGGTTGCAAGATTGGATGTGAAAAGTGCTTTTCTCAACGGTGAACTACACGAGGAAGTGTTTTTGTAGCCTCCTGGCTTTAAGGATCCTGATTATCCAGACTGAGTTTATCGCTTAAACAAGGCCCTATATGGTCTACATAAAGCCCCGAGAGCTTGGTATGGCATGCTTGCCGACCATCTGACTGATAACGGCTTCAAGCGAGGGACTGTTGATTGCACTTTATTCTATAAAAACATTGGTGATGATCTTCTCCTCGTTCAGATTTATGTCGATGACATTATCTTTGGGTCAACAAATAACGCGTTATGTAAGGAATTCGAGAAGTCAATGCAAACAAAGTTTGAAATAAATTCGATGGGAGAGATGAACTTCTTTTTAGGGTTGCAGGTTCATCAGTCTGCGAAAGGAACTTTCATTCACCAGACTAAATACGTGAACGATGTCTTGAGCCAATTCAAGATTACTGCCGGAAATATCCCTTCAACTCCTCTCCCTGTTGGTCACAATTTATCACCGGATGAATTGGAGGATACCGTCGATCCTACCCTCTATCGAGCGATGATTGGTTCTTTGATGTATCTCACTGCTTCTCGCCCTGTTATGGTTTGCTGTTTCTTTATAAGCTAGGTACCAAAGCTAGGCCCCGAGTGACTCACATGGCAGCGGTCAAGCATATTCTTCAATATCTGAGGGGCAATCCAGACATCGGGTTATGGTACCCCAAGGACGATAACTTGGAACTTACCGCCTTTTCTGACTTAGACTATGGAGGATGCAAGATTAACTTTAAATCGACTACAGGAGGGTGTCAATTCTTAGGAAGCCGGCTTGTTTCCTGGCAGTGTAAGAAGCAGACAACGGTCTCCACTTCAACCGCCAAAGCAGAATATGTTGCACCCTCGAGTTGCTGTTCCCAGGTTTTGTGGATTCAACAACATTTGCGCGACTACGGTTTGAAGTTTCTTACTACTCCCATTTTAATTGATAATTCTGCTGCCATTAGCATCACCAAAAATCCAGTACAACATTCTAAAACGAAACATACTAAAATTCGATATCATTTCATACGGGATTGTTTTGAAAAAAAATTGATTGATCTTGAGAAAGTACATACCGATTTTCAAAAAGCCGATCTAATTACCAAAGCTTTTGACAAAACTCATTTTAAATTTTTGGTTGGTTTAAATGGATTGAAGACTCTTGCTGATATCCTGAAACAAGGATAATTATCTTTATTTTTGGTTTATTTTTCTTTTAAATTTTATTTTATTTTGGTTATGGACTTTAGGGGGTGAAAAATATAAAATACAAAAATATTGTGTTTTTTGTTTGTATAGTTAAAACCCAAAAACTTTGAAAAATTTGAAAAAGTCAAACATATTGTGTTTTCTTGTTTTTAATGTCTTGAAAATATTGTGTTTTCTTGTTTTTAATATTTTGAAAATCCAAAAACATTTTAAAATCATAAAAAACCAAAAATATTGTGTTTTCAGTTTGTAGAGAAAAATCTGAAAAACCAAAAAGATTGTGAAGTTTTATTCTATTTATAAGAAAATTGAAAAAGACATAAAGATTGTGTTTTATGTATGTAAAGAGAAAAAACAAAAAGATTTTTGCATACATTCGCTGAAAATTATGTCAATAACCTACATTTGAAGGACATGTATATGTTTGGTCCTGATATTTACTTGTAAACGTTCGGGATAGCCATTTACCTGACAATGGAAAGTAATTGGGGCTATTGTTATGCGTTTTACTTTATTTTCTCGCTGAAAATTATGTCGCTTATTTAAGTTTGTGGGGCATGCTTGCATGTTTTGGTCT
This sequence comes from Bidens hawaiensis, assembly GCF_021521415.1. Classification (NCBI taxonomy): domain Eukaryota; kingdom Viridiplantae; phylum Streptophyta; class Magnoliopsida; order Asterales; family Asteraceae; genus Bidens; species Bidens hawaiensis. Next base: position 259,827 of record NW_027494384.1, read on the forward strand.
TATTATTTACTTGTGAATTGATAGGATAACCATTCATCTATAGAATGAATGTAACAGGGGCGATTAAATTTATTTTGTTTTATGCTCCTCAAAATTTTGAGTTTTGAAGCAAAAAGAGAAAATGATAGTACATTGATTGTTTGACCCCATATCCAGCAAGAAATAAGCTTAAAAGACTGAGTGCTTAATTGCATTGGTGTATTGATAGGTCTTAAACAAGCTGTTAGAGTAAAGTATGTGATATAAACATAAAGAAATGCCAAATTGAAAGAGGTGTTAGTCTCTAACAAAAATCTCGGTGAGGATGGCAGAAATGTAATAACCTGTCAAACTCAAGCCTTATAATTGTCTGATCACAAAAAATAAAATAAAGCAAATAACAAGCGTTGAGGTTCTGGACATTGTGAGTCTTTATGCGGCTTAATAATCTGGGTATTCATATGCATGAATATTTCATCCGCTTTTAGAGCAAACCCAAAGTCATTAAACTTGATCACTACTGTACCTCGTACAATTTAAACTACTGACTTGATCAAAATCCGCTGTTAGTCATACATTTGTTCCTCCCTTGCGCGCGTCTCAATACCAATAAGAAACGGACCCCAAGGGATACAATGTATGTAAGCCGACAGATGGACTCGTGTATACTCACTCACAGTAAAGGAAACTCAATGCATTGCTCATAAATTTCTATAAATTGTAATTTTGATCAACAATATAATGGTTTAAGTCAAGTTGGGGTGATATAGCAAAAATCAAATTAAGCTTGAACCGAGATTAGAGGCTGATAGTTTATGATATTCTGTGCTCTAATTGAACCATTAATCATATCACAAAAATGCTTGAAAGTTTGTTATAAGATTTAAGTGGACAACAATATCAATGACTGACTTAACACCAGTCATAATATTGCTGAAACATAAAACTGTGATGGAAGGGCAATATGGTCAATATGATTCTCTGCTTAAACTCAACAAAAATCTAAAACTATATATTGCTTTTGAAAAATCATACAAAAACACAAAAACATTTTATGTTCTATGTTTTTATTTTCAGATGTTTTTCTTGTAAATACATTACTTAAAAAAAATTCAAAATACCAAAAATATTTTGCTTTTCGTTTACATATTAATTAATTATGTTTAAGTTAAGTGTTTTTGGAATGTAAAACACGTTAAGGTATGTGATCATCGAGATACGGGATTTCGTTTGATTATATTTTATTTTAACAATTGGTAACAATAATTAATTATTATTTTATTTAATTAATTTAATTATTTAATTACTTAATTAATTTAATTTAAAGTTACATAAAAGTAATTCGTTAGTCATGTATAATGAATTAAAGTCATGTATAACAAATTGTGTTCCAATTCGTTAACTTATTTCACTTCCGCCACTCTGTAACGAATGACGTCTAATTCGTTAAACATAACTTAACGAATTAAACACGAATTACAGCTAATTCTTTATTGTTTCATCTTAAACTTTAACGAATTAACTTTATTTCGTTATGCCACGTGTGCATTTAAGATAACGAATCAGCTTATTCGTTATTTCAAAATTCAAACGAATCAGATGATTCGTTGCATTGGAGATTGTGCCGTGTCAGAGTATATAGGGATTTGTGCACCCATTCATCTCCCCTATTCACTTTCTTCTTCACATACATATTGTTACTCTGCCGAATTTTTATCTAAAAATCTAATCGTCATTATACATAATTCTAATATGTTTTTCTAAATTATACGGTATAGACGGTAATCGCGTGATGATTTTCGTCATATTTGATTAACATTTGTAGGGTTAATTGTTTGATTTTGTTATCGGGGTTTTGTTTATTTAAAAAACCTTAATTTACCTATAATATACTATGTTTTGATGTAAATGGACAATACCATTCAATTAGCGATGTATTTCCGAGATCCCTATGATCATTTGTTTAGCTATACATCGTTGATTATGGTTGAATTGATTTCAGTTTGCAATTTTGACTCTTGATGTTCTTGGTAATTTTGACCTTCACTTAATTAGTCAAAGATTAAGCTTAAAGGGCCATTCGTTATTGTGTAACGAATTGGAACTAATTTGTGTCCAATTAGTTATGCAGATCAAACGAATCAGGATAATCATTTATATTTATAACAAATCAAGTCATAATTCGTTAGCCTTTATTCCTGATTCATTAGATCTATTTCGCTTTATTTACTTGATAGCGAAGTATTTAATTCGGTATAACGAATCTCCAATTCGTTATAACGAATCAGAAGATTTAACGAATGACATTTTTAAACTTTTAAACTATTTTAAAATTAAAAGTTTATTAATTGGTTAAATTTTAATCTTTTAATTATATGTGTATTTTTATTATTCATTATCACTAATTCTCGGTTTTATTTATATAGCATAATGGCTGACAATATAGCTGAGCCACAGTAACAACAACAACAACAGCAACAACAACAGGAGTTATCTTTATTATCGTACGACAAAAAGCATAACATCTGTGCTTTTGTCGGTACAAATTTTGCTGATGAGGACCTATTTGAAGATTTGTTGACTTTTATAAAACGTTCGGTGATTCATTATGCTGTGACAGCTTGACCGAATGTTCATTTCAGCATTACACGTCAATTCTGGAATTCAGCCCGCTATGTTGAAAATGAAAATAACATCACTTCTACTATCAACAGGAAACCTATTATTATCACATGAGGAGTTATCAGAAGAGTTTTGTATTTTGATGATAATATAGATAACCCGTGTGAATTTGATCGGGAGTTGATTCGAGGTTTATTTGCATGTGTACGTTATACTGGTGATTTGGGCAAGTCTATGTACAACAAGGCGTACTAGTGCCCAACATACAAGTACTTACTTCACGTTTTAATTCATTGCCTTGGTGGACGGAAGGGTAACTTCGATGAATGTCGGATTATGTTACAATCGTCATTTGTCGCGTTGATACTGAATAAGCCATTTAATTTTTCTGAGATGGTCTTTTATCATCTCCAGGAGAATTGTCTTGTGATGAATAGACACAAGAAATTTCTTATGTATCCTCGGTTCATTCAGCTAATTATCTAAGACCTGATTCCAGAATTGGTGATTGATCAGACACTACAAGATGATGTGATGGTTTTTGATCATATGACTGCTGATACCGTTCATCGAATGAAGAGTTATAGGCAGACTCCACATCCGCCATTCAAAAGACTGATTTGGTCATCTGATGAATCCAGATTATGTATGTCCTCCAATAGTCGCTGGATCCACGGCGACTCGGATTCTGAGCGTGAGGAAGGACCAGGGGGTAACGATGGTGAGGAGGATGATGATAATGATGATGGTTATGGTGGTGATCCAACTCAACAGCAACGTGTTGAGGCTGAGGCAGTTGTGGTTGAAGTTGCTGAACGAAAGAGGAAATGGAAAGAAATTGCTAGTGAAGGGTCCTCAAAAGGTCGAGTGACTGCTGGAGCTTGTATTTCGTTTGGAGTTCAGCCTCCAAGGTCGTCTATTATTCAACGCTCGGCGGTGCCGCTTACTACTAGCACCCCGGACTTCATGGTGACGACTACTCTTACATCTGAACCGATGCTTGGCATGATTCCACAGTCAGTTCTATCTACTTTGCCAAGGCCTACGACTGCTACATCGGTGGTTTCTCCTACACCGACGATGATGCCTCCACCACCTATGGATATTTCTTTTATGAGGCTTACCCGTCCTCAAGGTCCTGTTCAGCCAATCCCTCCCTCGTTTCATGCAATGACCCAGGATCAACAGACGAATATGCTTTTGAGCTTACTTCATCTTTATGAATATCAAATGTCTGCTGATCATCTTAATCAAGAGCGTTTGATGGAGAATCAAAAGAAGTTGCTGAGTTATGTCTCATTTTGCCAAAAAGAGACCAAAGCCCTTCGTGAGATTGTTACGTCTCAGGGGGTGAAGTTAAAAGAACAGGAGGACATAATTTTGCAGCTTACATGCAATGACGATGCGCTCAAGAAACTCAGAAACAATGATGAAGATCCTGATGAGTCAGGTGTTGGGGGTGAGACGAAACAAACTCATGACTCATCTTCTGGTGCATGTACGAGTGCTGCTATTGGTGATTCTGGTAAACAGTTGTTTTTTATCATGACTCGGAGAATGATAAACCTATTGAGTCGATAAAATCCAATACTGTTATATTAATTGATGGGTCGGGGATGGTCAGAATCATCGTTAATGCTGATGAGATAGAAACGGGACAATTTGTTGAGAGATCCTTAAAACAACAGCAGATTTCTATACTGCTGGGTCTAAATGACGAAGAGTTAACCGTGTTAGAGGCTGAGAATGATGTGGAGGTCGAGAATGACGAAGAGGTATTGAATGATCCGACTATTCAAATGAACAAGTCTTTTATTTATCAAGATGGGGAGATTGAAATTAAAGACGTGACTGCTGAGGAATACCCTGACTTATTTCAACACTCTAATTTTGATCAGTGTGCTTCGATATTTAATGAAGAAACCGTTAAAGCAGCTGAAGATCATTTGGAGAAGGTATCAAAGGGCAAGAACGTTGATACAAGATTTGATTCGATTCCTGATCCATCAGTTGCTGATATTCAGAGATGGTTTGCTTGTCGGGACAAGAAAGCTCGTAAGATTATCGATGCATACAGATACGTTGATTAAGAACGAAAGCAGGAAGCCATTGCACGTGCCAAAGCTAATCAGATGACTTCTTTCAAGGCCGTGTCTAAAGTTCAAGGTAATATTGTTTCATGGCTTTTCGATTATGAATTAAATGTTAGTATCATCAAATGGGAGAAAGGCGTTCAGTATTATGAAAAGATTACTGAAGTTCTTTCATTACCACGATGGGATGTACGTACTCTTGCGTACCGTCCTTTCATTAACCGTGGGGGAAATCGACAAGCAGAATGGTTCCACCATCATTTGCTTTTCCAGGTCAATCACGGGTTTAAGTTCTTTTAGCCACAGATTCCAATTCGTAAGCGTATTGATGAGATTGATCCAAGGACGGGTTGGAGGAAGTTGGTGCTTAAAGTTAAACCGCTGAAAACGATGAAACGTGTGCCAGTCAAGACGCTGAATCAACACATGTATTTATCTTTCAACCGTTAGTATTATAACAATCGAACTGGCGAGGCCGTTATTGTTCTGGGTAAGGGTTTAAAGACCGAGCTAATTAAAATTATTGATCCGATGTGGCTTGTGAACTTGACAGAGACCGAAAATGATGTGTTGTTCAAGAATAAGATATTAATAGAGCGTCATGAAGACTATGACCGAGCAATGCAATTTGAACGTGTTGTTCGTGTGTTTCATGAGCATGGGATTCATAGCTGCAGAGACTGGCAGTCCAAGCGCTTTAAATAACTTAAAGACAAAGAGCTCAAGACGAGGGGGTGTCTGTTAGTGCACGGTTTTGCGTCTCGAGTCTTTGTATTTATGTTTTTTATTTATTAATGAAAGAATTATTATTATATTAAGGGAGCTCGTTAAGAGAGTCTAGTTCGTTAAGGATGTTTAACGAACTAGAAAATTAAGTTAAGGTTTCTCCCAATTCGTTAAGGATGTATAACGAATTGGAGGTCTATTTCGTTAAGTTTATTATTCATTTTGTAATGTAACGAAGTGGAAGTCTAGCTCGTTACGGAATGTGTACCGAACTAGACCCATCTTCTATATATAGAGGTGTTCCTCCTCTGTTTAATTAAAGTATTGATTTTAACGTATTGAATCTCTGCCAAATTGTTCTCTCGATCAATCCTTCAAATATTTAACATATTACAACTAATAATAATAATACATAACATATTTATACATATAATCTATAACCTATAAAGAGTAATCTATGAACTAGATCCGTGTTAATTGTGTTTGGATCTTAGATCTGAGATCTTAGACGTTTTTACAAGTAGGAGCAACCCATTTCTTCTCTTTCTTCTCCTCCACTTCCACATCATCCACACCAAGGTCATCGTAAACTATCTCTGCCAGCTCAACAGCAAAATCAAAGGTTGCTGGTTTACTAGCCCTGCCTAGAGTGCAGACATTATGTGGAAGTCTTCTTATGTAGCACCTGATTCGCTTCACCTCAGCATTCACCATATCGGGCCTAACCTGGACATGCGGTTGAATTTAGTGGTGTACTCGCAGTGTGTTATTTTTCCCGCCTTCAGATTCAAAAAACTTTAACACAACCCTCTCTACCTTAGCATCAGCACATAAACGCTTCATGAATAGTTCCATCAAATTGTAACCTCCCAAGTTTTGTTGGTATTTAATAAATCGAGTTTTAATTGAAAAAAAGAAGACAAATGTAATTATCTATGGTATGAGGGGGTTAAGTGTCTGTCCTTAGATGAAAAGTTAAACCCAAATTCCTGTTTTTCAGGGAGCAACCCACGAAGACACAACTATTCCGAGAGATCTAACTGTCGGATCGGTCTCATATTTTAACAATGTGTTCATAGAATATAAATGAAGATTTTCTTCATTAGGATATTCAATTAGATGTTGGAAATTTTAGTTTTTATCAATGAAAACGTAACAGTGGAAAAGTGAGTTTTCCGGAAAATGTTTTGTTTTTTCACCAGCTGTAGCAGTAGATTCTGGTGACGGCGGTGGGCGGAGCTGGTAGAGCTTAGCGACCTGGTCGCGTGGCCACTTGAATCACTCAATTCTGAGTTTGTTTGATATGGTTTTGGGCTTCTCGATTGATTTCGAACATAAACCTGAGAGGTACGTTTTATTAAAAATGTTTACTTTTCGTGTACAGAATTGCATGAAAATTGGTAGGGTGATAGATCGGGTCACGGGTATTGATAAAGTAATAAACTTGTTAGTAAATGGGCTAGTCGGATCGGTTCAAGTGAAAACTGTTAAGATTAGAATCGTGAAAGAATGAGTAAATGGAGTCGGTATGACACGAAACTTCATAGGGTATGACACAAAACTTCATAGGACGGTAGAACGGGTTATAGAAAACTAAAAGTAGGAAGCTTTATTGAAAGAAATGATTTGATCGGGAAAACAAACCCAGTCGAATTACATTGGGAATACGATTCGATCCTTTGGAAACTCGATTCGATTGAAAGAAAACTCAATTCGCTTGAAATATTCGACTCGATTCGTTGGTGACAATCGAATCAATTTGTTTGTAATATTCGACTTGATTCATTTCAAATATTCGACTCGATTCATTTGTGACACTCGACTCGATTCATTTGTAATATTCGACTCGACTCATTTATGATATTCGACTCGATGCGTTTGTAATATTTGATTCGATTTGTTTGACGTATTCAATTCGATTTGTTTGGCCTTATGTCAGATACCTTAATGACCTGAGTATTAAGACTTTGATAGAGAACAGTTAATTAACACATATATCTGTTAAACAGTTAGCCGTGCTCAGCTGAGGAGGTGTTACAATCAACTCCGAAAGAAACTGGACCTAGGTGAGTTCTAGCCCCTTCTCTCTGATTACTTTCAGGACTGTGTGCGTACTGGTAAGACTAGAAGTATATATATATATATATACATATATATTATGTGTGTGAATCACTATTGCAAGAATGAAAGAATAATTGTAAGAATTTGTCATGCTTACTTGTATGAAATTGTAAGAGTCAAGTAATTAGTAGAATGTGAGAGTCAGGGTGGCATACCCTTCTAATATCTGGGAAAGGATTAGAGCTGCATACCCTTATAATATCGTTGCAAGAATAGAGTGGCCGACTCTATGATATCGGTGCAAGAGTTAGGGCGGAAGACCCTTATACTATATGTGCAAGAATATAGTGGCTGACTCTATCATATCGGTGCAGGAATTATGGCTGCAAACCCTTATAATATATGTTCAAGAATAGAGTGGCCGACTCTAAGATATTGGTGCAAGAGTTAGGGCGGCAAACCCTCATAAATTATATGTGCAAGAATTAGGGCGGCGTGGTCTTATATTATCTGTGCAAGAATGTAAGAATAATTGTATGATTATGTAAGAATGTGTAAGAGTAAATATAGGTATATGTAGGAGCAATGAAAGGGTATGTAAGAAGTAAGAAAGTAAGTACATGTTGAATGTAAGAATAGTATCTTCGAATAGGAATACGTATGTTAAATGTGTAAGAATAACCTGTGACTTGTTAAACTAGAAGTCACTCAGCGTAGCTGACTTATAGTATGCACGCAGGTGAGTGGAATGAAACAACTAGCTTGAGGTGGGACAGATGGCATCAAAGAATAAATATTGGAATAAAAAAAAGAAGGATTTATGTTATGTTTTTATGTTTGGAACTTGAAGGACATTTGTTTCAGATAATTCATTGTAGTGGCTACAGCGTGAGAAATTTTTAATTCATTGTAGTGTTATTTGAAAGAGTTTTAGATATTTGTAATAAATTGTTGAAGTATTTATTAATCCCCGCAAGTTTTAATTCACTCCATATTTAGAATTATGAGTAAATACAACATTCAAGTAGAGAACCCCGAGTCTAAGACCTTACATAAATCATCCTACCTCATAGACTTAATCTCCTTCAGAGCCTTACTCTATTCAATAATCTCCCACCAGAACAGGGCCTCATCACCAAGCGAGTGGGTAGCAAATCCCACTGTTTGATCGGGACGGCATTCACTAATTCAGATAACTTTGTCTATAGTAGTTATATATTGGAGGGTAACGATTGCATCACCCATACCCGTCAGCTTTGGTGGATCACAACCCTTTAAAGACTTATAGTCGCACCAACCGCTACTCCTCTTCCCTTGCTAACATTCATAGACCGGACTTCACTCGAGTCACCTTTCTCAGTTTCATCCTCATTCTTACTATTTTCCTTAGTTCGTTCAGTGGTTCTAACATGGCTACAGCGTGAGCAATGACAACTTGAATAGCAGGATCAAGTTGATACCCTTCGTGTCGCTTTGTTTCCCTTTCTTCCTCTTTTGTGTTAGTAACCGGTTCTTTAGAAGGCAACGGGTTAACTCGTGGCCTACCACGGCGTCCCATGCGACCTCCCTGCCCAAGAGCTTTCCTTGCGCCATCCATTCGTATTCTATAAGAAAACACAAACTTCGTTATTCTAGGAACTATTTAGTACAAGGATAGCAAGGTAACAATTAATAACAGTGGCCGGTTGTGATTAACTAATCACGTTACTTTCCGTGTCCTATACACTTCCTTTTGTGATTCCACTTGTGCTAGGTTCTATTTTTAAATGGTTAAAAAATCAATCAAGCAATTCAAATAATCACATACACCTATCTCTAGCAATTAACTAACCTTCTTACGCATTCTTACATTATACATTAAATTAATTATGCACCTTACTATTACTGAGCTTGCTTGAGCGACACATAGCTTTCTTGAACTGACATCCTCTTTCTTTTCTTACACTTAGTCTCTATTCAGGTTTAAGCATGTAGTGTGCTTATTTCTTTAAAAATTATGCTCTGATACCAACTTGTAAGGCCCCAAACCCGGTGCCTAACATTGGACGTTGGATTTACTCATAAACACAGTTCTAAATATCATAGTGAATTAAAACTTTGTGTAGAAGACTTAAAACTTCAACCATATATTACAAAACATAAAATTCTTGTTTAAACTATAATTTAAACTTGTCTTATTATAACATAAAACATCATAAAATTTCTTCTCAAGATGCCAACCTCTTTAGTCGAATTCCATGTGTCTTCCTCAAGCCATCTGCTTCATTCTATTTGTCTGTGTGCATACTAAAAGTCAGATACGCTGAGTGAGTTCTAGTTAATCCGGCAACATACAATACATTCACAACTTACATAAATGTATATGAGGATACGTATTATATACTAAACCTGTTTACCTTCCTTTCATATATACATACATACATTCATACTTTTATACTTTCATTCTTTCAAACTTTCATACTTTAATATTTTCAACTTACTTATTACACACATATTTCTACGTTTTAAAGAGTCCTTCGCCCTATAACCTCACATATATTATTAGGGTATGGTCCCTACTTTCCATACAACAATACAAAAATTCCATACATTCATATGTATATACACACACACACCTTCACATATCATACACCTACTAGATATAATAAGTGTATTAACCACATAAAGTATGCACACATCCGCAAAAACCATAACAGAGAAAAGAGGCTAGAAACTCACATGGTTCCTATTTCTTTTGTAATTGATTGTAATACCTTTCTTCATCTGGGCACAACTAATTTTATAACAAGTATAGGTGTTAATTAACTACTTTTCTATCTAAGTCTTATTGCCCAAGTCATTAAACAAGTTTAACTTAATCAATTATGTTACTGCTTTCATAATCGCAATTGTGTGGCACCCGATTCGCATTCGCATTTCTGGAATGGCATCGCATGGGACATGAATCGCCACACATGCGACCTGAATCGCATCGCATGCGACCCTATTCGCATCACATGTGACATGAATCGTATCGCATGGGACCCGAATCGCATCGCATAGGTCCCAAATCGCATCAAATTCATCGAAATGCCACTCGAACTGGGCTCAATCCATTTCAAGCGTTTTCTTTGACCAAATCCACTACTTTTTGGTCCGTTATAACCCGATTTATTGTCATGTCAAGTTTCGTGCAAAACCGACCTCGTTTACCCGTCCTTCTCACGAGCCGAACACTACTCGTTTTAATGAATAAAATGTGTAGATCGTTTTTAGTAAAGTTTGTATGTTTCCTACTTACTATAAGTCTATCTAACACCCTATTGATTTTCATGGTAATTAGACTTCAACTACATAACCTTTTATCTTAAAACATACGTCACGGATTTGGTTCGACCTCGATTTGAACAAGGGTGATGATTTTGGTATGATTCTTGTTATTTGATTCAGATTGAATCACGAACACACCTTGGTTTGTCTCGGATCTGGATCAGAACGGAAGGAGAGTGTTTATATGTGTTTTTGAGTGTGGGGGCAAGATGGTGGAATGAGGGTTTAGGGTGTTTAAATACGCCCAAGCCTATGGACCCTCGGCCCATAAGCATTCCCTAATCCATGTTGCCTAATATATCATAACTATTTATCCTAGCCAACTTTCTTTCCAGGCATGTCCTGACCTTTATATGGATATTTATAATACTATTCTATCTTTACCGTTCTATATGATTTCCATATCATGATCATATTATTATTAGTCACAACACTAATCATTCGTGATAAGACTCAATTCAAATAAACGTAATTCTAAACCATCTCGACGCCTTCGTTGCATGTCTTTCCATCTTCTGTCCATTGGTTTCTGGCATCCATTTGTGGTGTGATTTTCTGCTCCACATTCACAGTTGTCACAACCATGAACTCATCTTCACTTAACTTCTACTTAAGGATTTCACTTGCATCGGTATATGTCTTCATTGTAACCAACCTCTTCCCTTCCAAAATCTTGACTTAGTGCATCAGTGACCACATTAGCCTCACCGGGATAATACCTGATTTCACAATCATAATCCTTTATCAGCCTTAACCATCTACTTGCCTCATATTTAGTTCTTTCTGCTTGAAGAAATATCCTAACTCTTATGATCTGTATAAATGGCCCACTTCGAAAGCATAGCATGCAGTTTCTCTTTCTTTAGTGTCTTCAACACTTCCCTCAACTGTTCAACATGGTCGGATTTATTCCTTTACTAAGTCAAAATTATCGTCAATAAAGGCAATAACATATTCGTCCAACATTCGACGACATACCCTATTCAGCATAACCATATATGTTGCTAGAGCATTCTTCCATCCAAACGATATCACGAGAAACTCTTATTGTCCATATCGTGTCTGAAACGTTGTCTTAGGGATGTCTGCCTCTTTCACTTTCCACTAATGATAGCATGCTCTAAGGTCTATTCGCGAGAACCAACTAGCACCTTGCAATTGATCAAACAAATCATCAATCTGTGGCAACAAATTCTATTCTTCACTGTAAGCTTGTTCAACTCGTGGTAATTTATACACATTCTCATACTTCTGTCTTTCTTCTCCATGAACATCACCGGCACACCCCGCAGGGAATCACTTGGCATTTAACAACTTTTACGAGGAGTTCTTGCAGTTGGGACATTAACTCTTTAATATCCGACAGCGCCAGGCGGTAAGGTGCCTTCGCGACGGGTTGTGCTCTTTGTATTACTTGTATCCAGGACTCTACAACTCGTTCCGATGGTAACCCCGGAAGGTCGTCTGGGAACAATTCTGGATAGTCACACACTGCAGGAAAGTCTTTGGTTGAACACCGCACCCTCGCCATGTAGTCATTGCACCCTCACCATGTAGGCACTACACCCTCGTCATGTAAGCATTGCACCCTCGTCTTAACATCATCAGAAGAGTTCAACCATGAACTTTCCTTATCACCATAAACCGTCAATGTAACGCCATCCAAAGACTGCAACCTTATCAACTTATTCTTACATACTATCTAAGCCTCAAACTTAAACAGCCAATTCATTCCCAATACCATATCCAACCTTCCTAAGGTCATTACATACAAGGTTACAAGTAGATCATGTCCCTCTAGTTCTACCGTACATGTCCTTCTAGTTCTACCTTAAAAATTCTTAATCACTCTCATGATTTTAACTAAAGTATCGCTAGCGGTCTCTACCATAAGAGTCTCAGGTACACAACTACATTCTTCTTAGTTTTCTTTCACATTCACTACACCATGTAGCCTCATTCTTTCATGCCTTTCCTATTAGGATACCTTGACAGTCACCCGTACTTCTTGATCATCTTTGCTTTCCCAACATTTGCTTCGTCACTCACGATCCCCGCAAGTTTCCCTTATGGAGTTAACTATTGTAGGCATGCCACACGCTTTAACTCATTTCAACTTACGTATCTTTGTTTCTATCATGTTGCTTCCACTTGGATTTTCTAATTTGGGCTGCCTTTGATGCTTCAATGACAATTGAGCAAATCCCTTAGGGCATTTAACTAGAAGCTATGAGTGTGATCCTTCTTCATTTATTACTACCGTTAGATTCCTAATGATTTTAACACCACACACAACTGACAAGTGTACCGATCGCAAGTAGCATATACCTAAGAAGTCCGAGTATCGAACACAAGGACACGTGAAAACGCCTATGATTACTAAACCCTAGACAAGACCTTCCTAAATATAATATATTTTAATCTGATTTTTAATAATTAAAACTACTTACCTATATTCTTTGACTAAATTAATTAACTTAACTTAAGAAAACTAAGTGAAACACTTAACGAAACTTAACTGACTATGACTGACAATGGAGAAAACGTCTACCTAGGTAAGAATCAAATTGACGGTCTAACAAGCAAATGGATTGAATGATCTCACAACACCGGTATCTAAAGACGACACAACTAAGGTTCGCTCAAGCTAGCTAAATTGCCTCTCGGTCTCACTAACAAACCCTAACTTACACTTAATTGAATTTAAAAAACAAACCGAAAAACAATTACTAAGGTGTTCTAATGTTGATTCTCCTCTCGGACTCACTGACACTCGACCTAATGGAAATGAATACTATACAACCAAGGATAGAGGAACCATTTGGCTTAACACAAACTATATCAACTAATCACTCACAAACCCAAACACGACAAGAACCGAACCCGCTTTTGCGCAATCCTAATCCTAGCATGCAAAGGCTATGAGACGACTTTAATTCTTATCACCTCTCGGTCTCTAATAAGGTGTTTACCAGCTAATTTATACCAAAAAACACTCAACAAAACCCTACGGTGATATCTACTGCAAAAAATTCTAAACACCAAGTAACGAATCAAACAAGCAACAATCAATCAAAACAAATTCAACCAATCGAAGCATGAGGTTATTAAGATATAATTAATAAAATCCCAAACACAACCTAATTTAAGATTAAACCAAACTTTACAATAGTAATTCAAGTCTTTTGATCAAACAATCCATAAAACTCATCAAAATCGAACAATTATCATCAAACCTAGGTAGAACTAACAAAATTAGTTACTCATATTATTTGGACAGTAGAAAAACTTCATTATAACTATCATAATACTCAACCAATTCAAAATCAAACTCGTTCAACAATTAGTAATAGTCAAACTCAACTCTGTTCTTAATTCAATTGCAAAATAATTCACTTTCAAGATCAAAAACAAGAGATTATGAAACATAAAAAAGAAAGCAAAGTATATGAATGTTATACTCTCAATTGGGGCTGAGATATCTGATGAAAATCAATTTCGAGCTGCTGTCCAACGGTTACCTTGGCTGCCTTCTTCTTCCCTAGTCGTCAAGAACCCTAAAAATCTTTTTCTTTCTCCCTTGTTGCTGCTGCCGATTGCAAGGTGTAAGGGGAGTTAGATTTTTTTTTGTATTTCTTATATAATAATACATGGAAGGCTTCACACTAATGGCTCAGGCCGGGCTTTGAGTTTGGTCTTCAAAAATTGATCATAAAGGCCCTTTTTGTCTTGCAAAAACCCGGTTCTTTTTCTCTTTAAAACCCGCAACCTACGAAAGATATGTAACTTTGTAAAATTATGTCAAAACAAGCTAAAATTATTATTTATTAAATAATTAAGCGACTAAAAAGATGAGAAATGGTGCGAAAAACAGGTGTGTTTTATAACACATCAGCTTTCGTATATTGTTCTCAACCATTTCTTCAAAAGGTGTCTGGTTAGCACGTGTCTTGTCACACGCCAACCTAAGGCGAAAATGTTGGGGCGTGAGCTGATTGCTCACAGCTCTCAAGGTACTAACATGCAATATTAAAGGTGATAATATCTATTAAATTTAATTAAATATTCAAATAAATAAAAATAATACAAAGTTCAGAGTTTACAAATAAGGCAACAAGATAATTAATAACTCCAAATTTAACTAAGTCTTGATTTAAATTCTTCTAACTTAATTCTTCACTAAGTTTTTACCAACTTGCATTAAATTCCTACGATGACCAGCATATTGCGTATAAATTAGAAATTTTATCAACAACACATGTTGAGTGAGTAAAACACTAGATTTTGACACCATAAGAGAAAAAACAAGCTGTTCATGTGAGATAAACAATTAAGCCATATCATATAAACAATTCACACAAATAATAAAGAAAGGGCTAGACTGTTGTCATGCGAACCGGGCATTGGTTGCCAACGATGTGTTGTCGGTGAAACCATTTCCATGCGAATGAATGTCGGCCACTACGACGGTCGTATGATCATACTATTAATGATGGACCTCTCTGAATTCTGTAAAATAAAGCAATTAAACAAATAACAAGTTAGGCATAACCTGATATAGACACAAGGATTAACAGTTGCAGTTGAATACTATATAATAGATAAATAGATAAAGTATGCATATGTCCCCAAAATATTTAAAATAAGTAAAAAAGGGAGTGATTACTCACCTTAGTAAATTAAGCAAAACGAAAATAATTCGATAAGAAAGCGATGAATCACGCTCTTCGGTAATTACCGACGAGGAATCCTAATTACAATAATTTCCAAAAATAAATATGATTTCAACAAAGAATCTAAAATTAGATAGACGTTCGGGATTTGATTATCTGGTGTGTTCTTTCTAAAGTTATTTATTACTTTAATTTATTATAAATTTTATTATCACTTTTATTTAACAAAGGTTTATCATAAATAATATGATTTTAATTATATAAAACACATAAAATACTTTGCTAAATATTTAAAAAGATTTTTGTAGTTTACATAAAGAGATTTGCTCATAGATATTTCTTTTAAATATTTATTTTTATTATTAATAAAGATTTCTTTTAAATTAGTTTCGTAAATAATAAATGAATAATAATAATAATAATATTTATATAAAATATAATCTTTTATAAACACTTGAATTTATACTATATGATAAATAAGCGTGATGAATTTTAAATATATATTCTAAATTAAAACCGTTTTTATAAATTAAAATCTATAACATTTTTTAATAACTAATATATATACGCACACACATATATGGTTTTAACCAATGTTCCAATGAATGACGGGTTAACATGTCGTTTTTATAGAAATAATGATTATTTATGTTCTTATAATATTTATTATATTAATTTATGATTTTATATGGGTAATTAATCAATAAATCAAAGGTTACAAAAACAAATGGGGCTGGGGTTTCGAACCCGCGCCCCCAGCGGTTCAACCATTAACGAGACCACCCTAGCCAAATCGGCTAGGGTGCTAGATGGTTATAACACAAAACATAATTAATATAACCTGCAAACAAAAACAACCCAGATCAATACAAACCCTAGAATCGTTAATCCATAAATCCGATAAAGGTTGGTTCAACTAACGTTCGGGTTGTAGATTAATGATTAAAGACGAATTGGTTACACAAATAAATCACCTTTAATGATGCCGGATCAAAGGTCTAGTATACTGATAAGTGGTGGCATAGAGTAGATCAAGAACAAGTATCCAACATCAAAGAAAATATAGTTGGTTATGAGAGTTTGATTCGTGAGCTATTGGTGATTGTGAGCGCAAATTTAATTGAGTTATGATGATTGATAGATGGTATTTTCAATAACGGGTTACGACAGTGTGTTCATATAAAAAATACGAATCAAATATGATCTAATTTCCTAATTTTGAGGGTCGGCAAGGTCGGTTTGGTTTGCATAACAATAGGTATCGATCAATTTCCATGTTTACGAGAAGATTGTGGTCCAAGCATAATGATTGGGTAAACGGATTGTGGGTTTGGATGCTAGATACGAGTAAACGGGTTATGGGTTTGGATGCTGGATAAGGGTTATAGTGTAACGATTCCGGCAAAATCAGGTATACCCTAACCGGTATATACTATTTATGTGTTATTTAATACTGAATATATGAATTTTAATGTGTTTATACGAGTATGTATGATTCGCAGTACGAATTATACTCGATTATACAGTTAATCGTATTGGAAATACGATTAACCGATTAACGGTTATTGAAGCCCGAATGAATCGAGGATTACATTATAGACGAGATATATGATATTTAGTGATGTTTACGAAGTATTAAAGCTTCGGGATAAGTGAATTAAAGCACAGGAAAGAATTCTCGATTTAATGGTACGTCGGTACGTTAAACGAAACCTTTAATACCAAACCGAGCAAGAGAAAATCGATCAAGCCGAAAAAGATACGCAATTATTAATAATATGATGTTTTAAGTTAATAAATGTCATGGTTTAAGTTTTTAAAGTTTTTAAATTGGTTCTATATAAATTTCATTTTTAAGCCGAAAAACTACCGTTTTAGCCTCGTTTTAAGCCGAATTAAACATTTAACCGAAAAACGAACTGAACCAGATTATCCAAAACATTATCCAAATCTCTGATATCCTAACGCGTGGCTAGGAATGGAGAGGTGGGTCCCACCCCACCCTTCCCTTGGTTCCGATCGGATAAGGGGGGTGCATCCCCTTTTCCTTTGTTATTTTTTTCACACAAACTAACCAACATTCATCCCTTTCTCTCAACTCCTTGAACTAAAAACTGAGAATTGTAGCAAGAACAACAAGGTAAAGATCGAGTATTTACGTGTTCATCTTCGTTTCTTGAGTTTATTTGCAAGAAAATGAGGTTTCAAGTGAAAAAGGGTGAAAACCCGAGATGAAACCGATTCTTGCATGATCAAGTGATGTATACGGGTTATACAAGGGATCTTGGTCCAAGAAAGGAGTTAAACGAACCAAAAACGAATTTTTACGGTTTAAATCTTTGTTTTTAAATCAAAACCGAAACCATGAAAGAAATGGCTTGATTGTGGGTGTAACTTGCTTGGTGCGGTGTTATTGTGCTTGTAGGTGCTGTATCTAGTGGTTAGCAAAGGCTAGAAAGCGAGATCCTTGCGATTTGAAGCTAGAAACACAAAGTAGTTCGGTTTTTGTATGATGTTTGTGATTTAGACAGATTGTGATATGATTAGAGTTAGGTCATGAAATTTTACAGAGGTGTTGGATATATGAAAATATGAGTTCTGTGAAATTTTGGTAATTTTTGGACAAAGGATGAATATTTGGTGAATTTAATGCTCAGTTTTGGCCAAAAATGGTGAAAAATAGTTAAATGTCATGAAAAATTCTGGAAAATTCCAGATAAGCTTTTTATAACATTTATAAGTCACACAAAAAAATTTAGGTCAGTTGGAGAAGTCTAAGTAGGCTTTTCGGTTAAACGAGTTCTAGGGTTTTCTAGCTCGGTTTTAGTGAAAATGGCATGTAAAAAGAGATTTTGGTTCTGGAAAAATTACAGGGGACTATGGGGATGGCAGGGGTCATCCAGGAAAAATTTGGGATTTTCGAAGATCGTTTGGTATTTACGACATATTTAGTGTTTAAATGGTGCTTAAAAATAGATAAATAAATTTTAAATATAAAAATTAATTCTGGAAATATTTTATAAAATTCTCCACCGTCAAAAAGTGATTTTTGCAAAATTTCAAGATCCGAGACTAAACGGATAATTATTTGTGCTAAAAAGAAAATAAAAACAAACTTTTAAAGCTTAAAACGCGTAAACCGGTAAAGTCCGCCTAAACGAACTGACTGGTGTATAAAAACCCTAAAAATGAACTATTTTCATATAATTGAGTTAAACAAGTAAAAATGAATCATCCAAAATAATTCGGATGATTTGAGTAATTTTACCCGATTTAACAGTTTCCGGTGCACTAAAGACGGAAACGGGTCCCGCGGCCAATCGGGGCGTCTAAACCGAGCTCTAATTTCACATCTTTAATTAAATTATCAGTCAACCACTATTTTCGGGTCATGTGTGACCAAACTCATTTTTGAAACGTAAAAACGGGTAACCGTGCTAGGCACGCAAAACGGAGAAAACAAACTATTAGTAATTTTGACTGTTGAACTCTAAACGATATCACAATCTGAGTCCGGAGAAGTGTTTCTGGGTTAACATTGCCCCGGGACGGTTACAGTACTGGGTTAACAGTGTCCCCAGATGTACCGGTTAACACGGTTAAAGTTATGTTAATAATGATTGTATAGTAACGAACTTAGGGATCGTATTACAGATCCGGATTAATAGCTGATGTATTGTGATACCTACTTGTTGCTATAAGGTGAGTTTCACGAGCCCTTTTTCTGAATTGTTTTTAAATATTTTTCCGGGGCGGAAAGCATGTTACTATTGAAATGTTTAAGTACATACTGAACGCATGGATTGGCGTGTATTTATAAATATTTGATTGTTCGGGAATCGTAGGGAATGGGTACCGTACTGGGTTAACAGTGTCCCCAGATGTCCCTAGAAGTGTTTCTGGGTTAACATTGCCCCCGGAATGGGTACTGTACTGGGTTAACAGTGTCCCCAGATGTCCCTAGAAGTGTTTCTGGGTTAACATTGCCCCCGGAACGGGTACAGTACTGGGTTAAGAGAAGTTTCACTTGTGGGCTCAGCATAATTACATCACTAATATATGATTATTATAATGATTTGTCACAGTTGTTTAAATTAGTGAAACTCACCAACTATTCGTAGTTGATCCGTTTTCTTTACATGCTTTCTAGGTACTCCCAAACTGGAATAAGTGCTACATGCTTGACGATGCGTGCTTTTGTAG